>NC_134190.1:4547200-4582200 GCF_964188355.1 Buteo buteo | reverse complement strand
TTATTCAGGACACCTTTCCTTTTAAAATTAAATTCTAGTGGAATAATTGCAGAGAAAAGTAGATAAAATTGTAATCAAAACTTTAAACATTTTAAATAAATCTTATACTTCCTTCATAGATAATGAAGTAGGCTGTTGTGTGGTAGTTTGGTTGGTTTGCAGTTTAGTGTTGGGTTTTTTTCCCCTTTTGTTTTGTTTTCCTTAAGTTTTCAGAGTTGTCTTAGCACCAGTGGCATAAGTTCCCCTTTTAGCATGATGAAAGAAAAAGTCTGAACCTTTTAATATGGAAAGCTTGAGGAACCAGTAATAGAATACATCAGGTTATTTTACACTTGTTATCCTGTGTGGATAAGTTAGGAAATTTTTAATTCGATTCCATTTTTTCCCCTAGATAAATTCTTGTAGTACAAAATTTAGCCAAATTATCTTGGTTGTGCTCAGCTGCACATGACTTTCATGTGCATTTTGCATCCTTCTGAAGCTGACAAAATCCCTTCTGTGCTGAAGCATGACAAAGACAATGATTTACCTTTTGTGTGGGGTGTTCCCCGCTGCACCTCCCCAGTCTTGTCCAATGACTGGTTATCTTGGTGGCTGGCTGAGAACATCCTTGTCCATCTATATGGTGTTAGTAGGACTAAGCCATTCTGGTCATCTTTTAACTGATGCTGGTACAGTGAGACCAGCAAATTAGCACAGGAACTCAGTTCATATAGGTTTTGTGTGGGTTTTTTTTTCTTTCTTTTCTTTTAGAGAGACGAGTAGGAACTGTGAGAAACATACTTTGGGTATTACAAAAAATAACACTTTAGAGAAATATTAGTAAAGAGACAGGAAAAACTCTCCCAGTTCACAATGTAATTAAACAGTGCTATTGTGGATGAAATTAAACTCCTCCGGTAAACCACTTGTAGTAAACGAACCATCCCATATACATGCAGTCCTTGGGAGACTTGGGTGGTGCACCCCACTTAACAAGTGGCTGTGACGTTCTGCATAGCGATGTCTGTACAGCTCCATGCATTGTGAAAATAAGTATGGCTTGCAACTACTAATTTTTATGGTGTGTCAAAAGGCAAATTTATTTTTTATTTTAATAAGGGGAGAGATGAAGTAAAAGGAATGTTCATCTATTTATAGTCCTTTATTTGGAAAGGCTTTCTGTGTCCTTTCTAAACAACATTGCCAAGAAAAAAACACATTAATATTAGGCTTCAAGACTAAATTAGAGGCAATGGATCCACCTATTTCAAAGAAGTTGTCATGATTTTTCTTGAAGTTCTTAATTAGGACATATAAGATGTGGAGTATTACCTGTCCTGCAGGGCAGTTGTCTGCTCTTAAATATTTGGCAATATATTAATAAAAGAAAAAAAGTTGAAAGTTGTGGGGGGTTTTTTAATATATCTTTTAATTTCATGTCTTTACTTCCATATCCCAGTTGGTACTGAAGGAGTATCTTCTGTAAGAAGAAGGAAAAACACCTGTTAATACACAGCTTGGAGTCAAGTGTTCGGAGTGATTCTCTATTTTAAAAGGAGACATATTCTTTGTGATGACAATAATTCTGGAAAAGACTCTCTAAGATACTGCTGTACTTATGTCTGCTATTCTTCTCTGGCCCGTTTACCTTCCTTGAATTTATTTTACACAATTTACTGGCATGGTAACTGAAGAAAAGTCTTGTTAAAAATCTTCAGTTTTTGTAACTTTGCTTGCCCCATGTTTGTGCTCTTATAACAGCACTACTTTGATATTACGCACACATACACAACACGGAAAAAGCAGTGGGTTTTAAGACCTATATTTTTCAGCAAAGCCATACCATATTACAGTTGAAATTGTGACAAAATGAACAGAAGCCTTAAGTTTTGGGGTTTTGTTTTGTTTTTTTTTGTTTCACTGGTTTATTTTTTTAATCCCTTGTTTCTGTAATCTCTAGTGAGCTCTCCTGTGAGCTATAGTGTTTATTGTTTCTTTTTAATACAAACTCTTTGGAAATTTTCATGTCTCCTAATTGTGGTTTGTAATGGCTAAAGAATATAAGAATAGAAACCTTAGTTGATTTTACAGCAATGTCCTTCTCCATATATACCTGGTACAGGCAGCTGCTTTGGGGTTGATATAAAGATGTTAATTCTCCAATCTGTCCCTTGGATGGAGGTTTGTGAAAATGGTTGTGATGCCTATTGAACAATGTGTTCTTCCCAAACAGCTGCCTCCACCTCCAAGCCAGATAACTACCATTTACTGAAAGCTTCATACAGAAGTCTGCAGGCAAAGTATTGGTCTAGGGGTGCTAATGCGAACGTTAATATCGTTGTGATATGAGCAGAAAATTCTAAGACGGTGGTAGTGTTCTTCACCGCATACATTCACTTCTTCTCTAGAGCTAACTCTGCTGCTGTTTTCTCCTGCACTTGTTGCATAGTCCCTTGGCTGGCTCCTGGGGGTCTGTCTAGCTTGAGTGAAAATACTGGTGAAAGCACAAGGTGGCTAGGATGGTTGGGTATGTTCTTGATGGGCTAGCTCCACTTTGCACCCATGCCGAGGACTTCTATCCAGTTGTTCCTGCGCTTCCCTCACACTCCTGGCGAGAGGAGTGTGAGGAGTCACAGTGAAGAGTTTCTCTGAAGTGCCATGGATTTGCTGTGTGCAAGCGGAATGCTTTGTCTGTTACTGAAACGAGGATTTCCATACCTGAGAGTCTCTGGGAATACTTGCTTAATGGTAGTGAGGTGATCTGGAAACCTTGCCTGTCAGTGCACCATGAGGTTGATATGCAAGCATTGGGTCATTCAAGTTTTCAGGACAAGGGACTCCTGTCTGCTGGTAGAACATCAGATCTCTTGTGTACATCCCCTCTTTATGGCTACCTTGGGCAATCATTACTTCCGTGAAGTTCCATTGACTTCAGTGTTATTTTGCGCTGGAGGAAGGCTCTGCGGTGCTGCTGAGGTGTGCGGTTATGACTGAAAGGTGAATACTGTGATGCGATGGAAAAGGCTGAGGCTATGAGGAAGCCACACACTGAGAAGTCTGTTCAAACTTCTGGATACAAGAAAGAATTTGTACTTCTCTGAGCTATAGTCTGCCTGACTCCTTCTTGGAGGCCACCATTAATTGCAGTGGTAATGCAATGGAAGGTTGATTTCTGGAAAAAGAAATACATATTAGTGTGTATTATAACACCTGTTGTAAGTTGCGTGCTATAGAATCGAGTCTTCTTGGTAGTCAGCTATTTGGAACTATCTATTTCTTCTTCAGTAATCCTCACGGATTTCCTCAGATCTTCAGAACTGATGGCATGGTATAGCGTATGCATGGTGATAGAAAGGAGGCAAATATGTATAAAATATCCTTTTTTATTTTAAGAACTTGGACTTGACAAAAATAGACATTTTTTCCTGCCATCTTACACAATTCTTGAGGATTAGTCAAAGCCTGACAGGAAGAAAATGTAGTAGTCTAATCTATATATGCTTTACACTATCCATCCAATTACTCTGGGTGGGGTTCTCTGTATGTTCTGAAGAGTCCTAAAACAAATTACTGTGTGATACTGTTTCAGACACGATAATTTTGTACCATTGAAGCAAAGCAAACTGTAAATTGCAAAATAAAGAATAAAACCATAATTACTGCTTTCATTTATTCATACCATATTAATGCAATATAATTATCTGGCAGGCAGGATTTTATGAATACTGAACAGAAAGCCACCGAATGGTTGTTCTAATGAACACATAAAAAGTAATGCTTTAAAGCAGTAAATCACATTTCGTTACTTTTAAAGTGACAAATGCCTTTGAACTTTATAATTGGAAATAATGTATTTTGGCACCCTGCAAAAGGCTTTTCAGAGTACTAGCGTTTGGGAGTATTTCAAAATAGATAGAGGTGAGGATGGGATACCATAGGAACTGTTGTGGAGATTTTTGCAGTGTACCTGTGTTGGTCAATATATCTTGTCATGCGCATTCTAGTCTCTTAAATTCTTAAGGAATCAGGACCCTAAATAAGGCTTCAGGCTTGGATTATATACAAATTGTAAGAGACGAAGTTGTTTGAATGCACAGTGAAACCACAAAAATATTTTGAAAAGGTATGCAAGAATAAAAACCCTTTTTGTCCTGTTCATAGACATTTTATATCCTTTACTGAAAAGGATCAAAGTTCTTATGTTGTGTGTTTAATCTGGTTTACATTATGTTATAATCTTTTAACTGGTTTTACTGTTGGAAGGCGGGGAGAAAGTAGCCACAAGGGTTGGATTCACTCCAGACACTTCATCAAGGAGAGAAAGCATAAAGCGTTGGTTCCCTACTTAAAAAAAACCCCAAACATCCACCACCCCCCTCCAAAAGAGCAGAGGATGGAAGCTATCTTGATCTTCCTTGTTCTTCCTGAGATAACCTGTGATCCAATGTTATTTAAGGAAATATTTTACTAATTGTTGCCACCTCTACATAGCCCTAAAACACCTTTTAGAGTATGCAGTATGAAATTAAGCCACAACCCGAACAGAGTTAATTTTAAAGAGTATACAGAATGAGGAAGAAAGCAATAGACACAAATGTGTGAAGTTTAAGGCATATGTAAATTCCTTCTCCAGGAGTTCCTTTTTCACCCTGATCACCCCATGTGTAAACTGTCGGTACATGGTACACCAGAGCAGTGACCTGATCTAGGAGAGGGGGACCATATTATGCTCAGCCTATTTCTTCTCCAGAATTGATGCTTGGAAGACTGTTTATTAGACTAAAGATTTGGGAATTTTGTCTTTAATGTTCTTTCTCCTCATCCTTTGGGGAAAGTTTTGCCTTCAAAACAACCTCAGTTCTGAACTATTTCTGCATTGCACAGGGGCTTTCTGGGATAAGGAATGACATAAAAAACATGAAATGCTTGCACGCTGGGCCTCTGGTGACTGGACTGTGACCTTCTCCACTGTGGCTCTGTATGGATGTGGCATCAAAGCCAGAGATAGAGGGGCATCTGCTATGTTGAAAAAATGATCTTCTAAAGCTATCTTCAAACATTTCAGTATAAATTATGTGGGGGTGGGGAGGTGGGATGGAATATTGACATTCAAACCTTAATTGACAGCAAAATATCTTGTGTTTTCCTTTAATCAAATATGCTAACCAATGGTGAACATTTAAGAAAAAAACAACTCGAGAGAGTATGGTGGAATCTAATATTCTTTAATTAAAAATTGTAGGCCAAAAGTGCACAACAAGATGTGAAACAATGTGGTTAACTGTCTCTGTAAAAGAACAGAAATTATCTTCTGTAAAACAGCTTTAATAAAAGCTAAAGCCATTCTCTGTTAGAGAGCTGCCATGCACTAGAAGGGTCAGGAAGCTCATTTTCCTCAAGTCTCAGCCTATAACACTGGTGCAAGTGTAACATACCTAAATAAACATCCACAATAATTTTTGCATAAATGTAGAGCGACATGAGAATTGAGATGTAATTATTTAGCATTTATGGGGGAAGGAGATGGTTTATTTGGTATGTCAAGGACTGACTCCCTTGAGAGAGAGAAACCACTCACTGAAATGTCTAAACTTTTACAATACGTTGGTACGCCAGCAGCATTAAACAGGTAGTTGTTATAGCCATCACATGGGCAATTTTTGCCAATTCTTAAGCTGTTTCTAATCAACATTTTTAGGAGTCTTTGGGTTATGATTAAGGCAAATGAAGATTCATAATTAGCAAAAAAAAAAATCATTTAATTAAGGGAATTGACTAGGCAGTGCTGTGAACTTAGTATGCCCACAGTTAAGGAGTTAACTGAACCTGAAAATGTACTTTTACAAGGCCTAGGGTGTTAACCTCTATCAATAAAGTACTAGTAAGCAAGGAAAAAAAAATTAGTGTTTTTTTCTTAATATTAGCCTCTCTTGAGTTCTCCCTGCATTATGTTAAATGGTTTGTTCAAATGCTAGAAACTTCTGAAACCTGTTTAGCAATATGCAGTGGCTATTTGAACCAGGCCTTTCAAAATAGCAAAGATTTGCAAGACGGAGGTCTTGATTCCCCAGGCCAGTCAATGACATTTGGATAAAGCTATTATGCTTCAGGCTTTGGAGGTCAAAATAGATTTTTTTTGCTCTATTACCAATAGATTTGTTTGAAACTACGTTTATATCTGTACTCCAAATCTGACTATTTATCATTAATCAGAACTCCCTGGTGTCAGTTTAGTTGGAAGATGGCAGGAACCCAAGTCTGGTTGCGAGGCTGTGGAAGATGGGAACGAGGATATTGAACCAATAGTTGATATCTTCGACAGAACTGTAACGGAGAGAGCGCAAGGGACCTGCGTGTGCTCCAGCAGTGCTGTGATGCATGTGCTGCACCCTGCCCTATTTTAAGAGCAATGAGCAGGCAGGATCTTGCTCTTATTCCCAGGCACTCTATTAACCTAAAAAGTACACCTGGCTCATCACTGTGGTATGTAAATTCAAGCTCGTGTTTGTTCAGTCCGGACCTGACTCGTGGCCTTTCCTAAGGGAGCATCGTGTGCTGCTGTTGTGTTTAAAAACTGGGAATGTGGGGTGCTGTGGCCAGCAAAGGATGGGTAGGATGGGGCACGGTGCGTTGTGGCTTGTCTTCTCTGCTTTCCCTGCTCCCTCTTGGCTAAAGACTTGGTGTGACTTGTTATATTACTCATGTCAGCATAAGGGGGAGCTCCCCCTTCCCCGAAGTGCCGGCTAAACTTTCCTTTCCCGACCCTGGAGGATGTTCAGGTGAGGTTAAAAAGGGCATTAGAACAAGAGCGAGCCCAAGCTCTTCTATCAGTTTCTGGCTGGAAGAGAGACTAAGCAGTGCTAAAACTCCCTAGCTGGTCCTCAGACCACCGGAGTAAGCCTGCTTGACTAGCTGTGTTAGCAGATGCTTCAGAAGGATGAGACCCCCAACCCTGGACTCCTTATCTGTCAACTAGGGATATGTGTTGTAAACGAGAATAGAAATAGTTAAAAAGTAGTAAACTATTATAACTGGTTTCTGTGAACCAGTAGTGCTGCTCTTAGTTATTTTTTGTCTAAACAAATACAGCTTGCTATGGAATACTAAGTGTAGCAACAGCATGAGTATGTTTGCTTGCTGTGGTATTTTATTGCAGCTTCCTTTCTTGCATCATGAATTTTGACCCCTTTTCTAAAAGTTCATATTTTTTCACATTCAGTAATAAGTAACCAACAAAACCCTATCTGATTTATGTGTATTTGAAATTCGTATGTACCTATGTGGAGTCCCTACCCCACAGGAAACTTTTCTTGGGGAATTTTTTTGTTATTGTTTTTTATTTTAATGCTGGTGAGCCACTAATCACTTTATGATGGGTGTGTGGTTGGAAAGCTCTGAGAAGAACATAAGCGTCTTCTGGAAGGCATGAAGCATAAGATCATTTAACAAAGCTTGTTAAACTTCCCCCTGGTGCTTGCTTCCATTCGGGCTAATGTCTTTCCAGTTCAAAATAGTTTCTCCTTGGGACAGCTGCTTTCATCTGGAGACAATTTCATTCATCTGGACACAGTTTTTGATGCTTTAACTACTTTGCACTCTGCTACAGTATCTCTTTTTTAAATTCATTTTCTGTTCCTGCAGTTTATGTCAAAAACTAATCTGCTTTACAATCTGGCAAATTTATTAAGTAACCTAACAAAAGATATTTGTTTCTGTATCGTCAAAACTTTGTCCTCCAGCTGTATCTTTATGGTTGTATTTTGGTTTGTATTTCTGCACAATTCGTGCTGAGAACGACAGTCTTGAAAAATGGTTGGTGTTATGGCAAGCATGACAACACACTTGTTTTCCTGGGAACTCTTGCATCTCCTGTCCTCTGTAATAAATTTGAAGGAGATCAATTTAGTCTGCTATTTTTACTCTTGTTTTTTGACTTACAGTTGGGAATATGTTTTATTTTGTCAAGTTTTAGTAGTTTATCAATTGTCTCTATGGTTGTTACCAGCTCTGGACAGATCTACTATTCTATCCCAAGAACTGTAAATTTCTTATTGTACCGTTTTGAACCAATTTACAGTTGCAGTGAAAAATACTAATTCAGAAAAATTTCACAGAATTTTTTCTCGTCTTCTATTTTTCTTGACCATGTCTGCAATACAAGTCCTGATCATCTCACCTGGCAGTTGGTAAAGGAAAAGTGATTTTCCTCAATTACATTTTTCTGTGGATTGCACTGTTGTTGACTATTCAGAATGACCTCGTTTAGCAGTTTCAAGTCTTCATTTATCCTTTGTTTAAGATAGGTCTAAGACATCCCAGATTTTGTTAAGCCTAGTTTATCTGTAGAGTTCCTGCTAGATGATAGGTTTCATGAGATTCCAGTTTGTTGGCGGGGTAGACTTTTGTTTGCTTGTTTTTTAATTTGGCACCCTTACGGTCAACACTGGCAAATGAACTGACCTGGGTTAGGTGTCTAGTGACACCTACACGAATGCTCCTGTCTTTTCCTGCAGTGTTCCCTGTGCTTTTTAATAACTCTTGAAACAAACAGTTATCTTATACCGTCTGCCTTGTCAATATCAGATGATTCTTTCTGCATTTTCATGAATAACCTTGCTCTTAGTACTACTGGCACATCAAGTGTGAGCAGACCAAAACTGAATAAATAATGCAGGAAAATAGTTGTGGTAAAGGCAAGTTGAACTCACTTTATCCTGAACCACCTAGAGCCAGTGTGAGACGAAGGGATTCAGCCCTGTCCCAAAACCAGCTGCCTGCTGGTGACTATAAAGACTAAAAAACCCCAGAGGGCTGTGGGAAGGAAGGAAGGAAGGAAGGATCCATGATCTCATGGGTTTTTGCTCCGCTTGTCTATCCATGGCAGCTCCTGCCAGAAGGGGAGATGATGCTCAGGGTGACGCACTGAGGTGGCAAATCCTCCCTTTGCAGCACCAGCAGATGTTGGTGTTTTGTGATGCTGGGCTGGCATTATTCTCAAGTTTTATTTCTTGTTCCTGGTTTATATTTGGGAGTCATAAGGTGAAAAACATGGCTTAGTGGCAAGTAGGTTTTTGGACATTTCTGTCAGAATATAACAACTTTGAAGTCTGCAAGTCTACATGTGACACTAATGGAAGGTGCCTTTCTTGCTTTCAGAAGAAATAGCATGGGCTTGAAATATTACATGGGTTTGGATTTTTTTAAATCTCCCATCCATGCTATTTTTTTTCCTTGAGCATTCTCAGAACTTTCTTTCCCTCGTCTGTGACTTTGTAAGGACTACATCAGGCTGAAATGTTGTTTCATTGTCTGAGTGCACTTCCTTCTTAACCTCACTGCTTTATCCAAGACTTAAAAGTTTAGGTTTTCTTCCTCCTCCATCTGAAACCAGAAGTTTCTCCATTAACTGGTAGCTAAGAAACAATTCTCACTGCACTGACTGATGGTATAACAATTGTATCAGTCTTGTGATACAGTGTTGTTTTTTGATTGAAATTAAATACTTCACAGTTTTGTTTTTAATTCTGAATTAGAAAGTTGAAATTTCTCACAGGCTTCACATTATCAGAAGTGCTGGCAGAACAGAACTGATTTTTAATTGGCTCAAGAGCTGAGGCATGATGTTGGGAAAGAATAAAACTTTATTTCTAACACTAAAAAGTTAATGTTCTTAAAAATCTCTTTACTGCAAAACTTAAACTAAAAGTTCTTCTACTGATTAAGATGATTATATTGAATGGAAAAAATTGATCAAATCATATTTGACTTTTGTTTCCTAAATAAAGGCTGTATAGGCAACTCCTTAATTGTATGATTTAAACCCCACCCACTTCACCCCACCCCCACTTTATTCCCTCTTTAATCCTCTGTGGAATGACATCTGTAACCACAGATGAAGTGTGAAAACTAAACTTTAGTTAATGCCTTTTTCTTCTTGGAAATATGTTACCACAGTTCACTAACTTGTAAGCTATGACAATATATATGTTCTATGTCTGGTTCTCCTGGTACGTTTCTTGTTCATATTTTGACACCCTCTTTCTTGTGGGATTGAGTCTGTCATTACTGCATTCAACTTGGCTAAGTGGGTTATGGAATAAAGTCTCTTAAGTGTGACTTTAATTCTGTGATCAAGTAAAATGTTAATAGAAACTATTCATAAGTCTCGTAAAATGTTGTGGTCTTTATTCCTGTAAAAATTGATAGTTGGCCAAAATCAGGTGTGATGGAATTGTTATTCAGCTTAATTTAGAGGCCACAAATATTGAATATTTTCAGTATAGAAAACAATTGTTAAAAGCAGAAGTGGAATTGTCATGAATATTGCAGAATGTAACTGTAATTCCGTGATAAATTTGATGAACAAAGACCTTCTTATCTATGTACTTAGGACTGGCTTTTATCAGCTTATCTATAGTCATTTACCCATTTGGTGGTAGGCAAGCAAAGTGAAGGAAAGCAACTGTATTTCCCCTAAATTAAGAAACAAGATAACTGGGAACTCCAGATCTAAATACTGCACTCTTAGGTATCGCACTGGTGCCACACCAACCCAAAGCTACTGGGGTTTTTGGATGGGCTGAGGTATTATAATTCTGTGTTTTGTTTTAGTCAGAGCCACTTCTCTGGCTGTATGAACAGCTGAAAGTCTGGAGCTGAAGCCCAAGATTAGGAACAGGACTAGATGCATTACACTGTACACAAATCCCGTACTTCTGACTTTTCTTCTGCAAGATGAGGAATCCTGTCACTCCAGGATATCATGGAAGCTGGTTTCTAACCACCTGAATGAACCTCAGACTTGCTCATAACCTCACCCTCTGTGCTCCTTTTTCCATCAGTTTTATAACTTGCATCTCAGAATTTTCTTCAGGCAAACTGTTTTGCAAGTTTATCACTGGGGAGACTACCTGAACCTCATATTCCAGTGGAAAAATATTAGCTTTAAGAAGAAAAATAAACATCAAGTTCTACTTTGCTCCTGTTCCAAGGCCACATGCAAGTTCTTATAATTTATTGACCTGTGAAAGCTGCTTCAGCCATTTAGCTTAAGTACCTCCAATAGAACATTATATGTTTGTCTCCTCCAGTTATTCAAGTTGGTATGCCACAGAAACATCTTGTCCTGAGTGTGGTTTTTCCTGTGTAATTTCTTCTTCCTTCAGGGAAGTAGTAATAGTAGCAGTGACTACCTTGATTATACAAAAGTTTTTCTAACTAGTCTGTCATTCCCCTCCTCTTGTGCCATGTTGCTTATGGCAATGTATAGGAAAACTGGCAATACAGAACATATCAGCTTCCTGATCCTTCCTGCTGTACAGGTGGGAAGGATTGGGATGATGTACCATCATCTCTTAAAAATGTTTTTCCCATGTACTAATTGCTTACCCAAACACTTGTACAAGTGTGTTTTTTTTTTTTAACTTGACTCTATTCATGTGCTCTTAGTGGGTTTTTTGTTGTTGTTAATAGCTTCACTGATTCTGTAGCCTCAAGAGGTGAATGGGTTGAAGCTGGAAGCAAACGGCGTTTGCTTTGCTGCACAGTACCATGTATTCCAGTGTGCACGTGGAACTGGAAGACAATAATATGCATGTTAAAGGAAGGCACCATTAATTATGCAGCTATTGCACTGTCAGGAGTGGATAATTCTAGGTTTCAATGGCCTTGTATCATTATATGGATTATGTTTTCCAATGTATTAACTCTTTTTCACTGATCTTGGGAGTGTGTTAGACACAAGCAAGCACCTGAAGCTGACAGAATTAACCACATGGATCTTATTGCGTTGCCTAGTTTTCCTTTTGTTCTTATGCATATGATTATCATTCTCTTTGCTTAGAGTTTGCTGCTGTTGCTTCAGCTTTTGTCTCTTGCTCTCATCATGGACCAGGATTTTGTTCTGTTACAGGTTTCAGTGGTGAAAAAGTCCGAATTTTAGAAGTGTCAACGTCGGAAAAAAAAAATAGACTGAGGCAGTTCTGCAACTTGTATATGAGAATGTACTCTCTGGTCTCTTATAGGAGATTGTCTTGTATTCTGGGTTTTTTTGGAGAAAACAATTTATTTTTTCAGTGAATATTATATATTTACTTGTGCGTGTGTGTGGTTTTATTTTTTTTATTTTTTTATTGATCAAGATGGGAGGTCCTATGCACTTATTTGACATCTGCTTCTGGGGTAGGCTGTGAGCAGGTACTCCCACCTTTCTGCAGTGGATGGGGAAGACCTATAGCGTAGGCATCGCCCTCTCCTTGGCCAAGGGAGGGGTCGGGAAGGGGGGGAGAACAGCCGGAGTCCGAAACGGTTCCCAATTTTGCGCAGGTGTCGGTTCGTTGGTGATTGACAAGGCTCTTGCGGTCACTAGATGGCAGTCTGTCCTCCGAGATACGCGGGGCCATCAAACGGGCATCCCAAGTTGGAGATGAAGATGATTTGGATCAGTCCAGCCAGTATTAAATCACTTATGTTGTTGACGAAACAAAAATTTACATCGGAGATGAAGCACATTGTTCGCGGCGAAGTGCGAGTTCTGCCGCTGTGGAGCGGTCAGCGTCGGACTGTGCTGCTGGTTTTTTCTTCTCCCCTGCCCCCATGCTAAGTTTTCAGTTTGTTTGAGATTTGGGGTGTGTGTCTTGGTTTTTTAATTTTATTTTTTTTTTGTAGTTGGGAGTTACAGTGTGGGAAACGAAATCGAAGGAAAGGTGGTGAATAAATTTGAAATTTTATTTGTGCCATCATAAGTTACTAAAGCAAAGAGAATAGGGTAGCCAGTTCACTGCCACAAATGTTGCTCTTGTAATGATAATTTCCAGGGAAAAACTTCTAAGCATTCCACTTTAATACTTACATGTCACTTCATTTATTTTTTTTAATGGAATAATAATAATTTAAAAATGTAAAATCTGTTTGCAAAAAAAATTGCATTTACAGTTCTGCATTACCTATTTCCTTAATAGCCTTCAGACTGCAGTGCCTGTGCTATTTCTTATTTAATAAAAAGACTTCTCAAAAAACCCCTTCATTTTTAATTTCTTTCTCTTCTGATAAAACTGGCTGCAAAAACTGTTAAAATACTGTGCTCATTTAATACTGTTCTTAGCAGCATGCTAACCAAAAAGATCTTGAAAAATGTTTTTTTTTAATTATATACATAATGTTTTCAGAACAAACACAAAAACGTACATATACTGCTTGAAGAATATTACAGTGTAGAATATTTAAAATAGCATGTGTTGCATGCCTTTTTATTTCCTTGGAAACGTTCTAGAGTCACTTTTAGAAATTAACAATCAAATAGATATCTGATGTATCCTACCCCATTTAACCATTCACTGCATGCTGGATTTTTTCTCAACAGCATGTCAATATTGCATCGATATCATCATTAGGAATTTTAACAATCAAACGGATTTGCAGTGTATGCTTATCACGATTAGCAAGCATGTGCTGCATATTTCTATTAACAGCACGTCAATATCATCATTAGAAAATCAGCAATCAAATAGATCTGTAGAGCAAGCATATGCTGAGCATCATAATATTTAGAATGCAAAAAGGCTTTGTTTGGCATAAATCTATTTCTGCTTCAGTTTATTTCTGCTTCTTATCAGAAGAGGTATCTTGATATCCTCTTCTACTGTAAAACCTTTAAAATAGTGTTTCTGTAAACACAGTATGATATAAACCTTTACCAGAAACTCCAGTAATAGTGCATTAGGATTCACAAAGCTATCATAGAAGTGTTTACGAAAGACTTATAGTATACTACGACTTTAACTTTGCACAAAAGCTTTGATTTTTTTCGAGGGTAACCTTAGTATTGCATACATGCAGCTATTTATCACTTGTTCCTGCTTCCCTTTAACTGTGTAAAAGACTTTAAAAATGCTTTCTCTGTACATGTTGTTAACTTGTGGTTTAAAGTCTACTATTTAGAAAAAAAAACCACCAAAACAAAACCCCAGAGTTTAACAAGACCTGAATCTTATTTCTCATGTATTTTATTAGATTTATATAAAGAGTGCAACCTAGTGTTAATGTTCTAACATGATGAAAATGTAGTAGCAATAGGCTCTAATTTTGTGCCATATGCTGGAGAATTAATGGCATGCCCCTATCACTGTAAGATGGGAAGCAATTAACTGTTCTCCCACATGCATGTACGCATTTCCTATTTTGATGCTGATCAAGTGCAGTGATTCATTGGTATAGGAAAAAATATTGTAATTAATAGATTCAGTTTTGGATGTCCAAGGTGTGTAGAGATTTTGCCCGAGAAGCCAACTGCACCAATTATGTTCAGCAAGAATATTTTTTTCTATTGGTTTTCAAAAATGTTAATTGCAAACTTAGTGGAGAAACATTATATTGCGAGTTGGTTTTGTGACTTTTGTAAATAACAATTATTGCGGAGCAGGATTTTGGCCTTCTATCTTTATTACCTGTGAAACACCCATTTATTTTTCGGCTTGCTTTAAATACAGTAATATAATAAGGAATGGCAGCATCCTACTTTAAAGAACCATTTGCTAGGGCAGTAAAAATATAGCCTCTCAACATTCTTAACCAATTACCCGTCTTTGTTTATGCTGTTTATGGCTTGTGGGGTAATGGCTCCAGCAGAGCTAATAGTCGGCACCGGTCTGGACATCGTTGCAGGAGGAAGATTGACTTCTCGCGGAGATGACTACCGCAGTCTCCCCAGCCTGCGTGAGGTCTCTGCTGGGGTCGTGCTCCTGACATCTTGCAATAGGTGAGGACAAGGACATCGCATATACCGTTTAAAGACGGATAGTTTAACCTTGCCTAACATTTCGCCTTGGCTACTGTTGTTTTTCATAGCTCCCTTCTCCGAGCTGATGTAGTAGCTTTATGGGTGTGGAAGCATGATTTTTATCTTGGCATTGGTTTGAGGATAATCAGGTCATCGGCGGAAAGCAGCCTGAACTCTGACTCTCCTCATTTAAACCCAATGATCTTCCCAGCCTGCCTCGACTGTGTACTCCAGCAATTTGATGATGTTGATTTATATGAAAATGAGTATTATACTTATTTGTTTCATATCCACTGTTTGCTGCATTAAATAAGTTTCTCTGCTGTAGTCATGGTAATTGTACGTTCTGGACTTGCTTCGGATGCATCTGTGCCTCATGGGAGCCAGTCACGTGGCACTACGTGGAGATTTTTTTGATGTCGTCAAATTGTGTCCTCTGTGCCTAGATCCGATGCAGGGGTCATGAACTTCAGGTTCAGTAATAGCAAAAAACAGGGCTAGAAGAAGAAAAAGCCTTCTGGAGGCTTGCATGGATAGTACCAGCACAAACAGAAACTGCTGACAACTGAGCTTTCCTAACTGTCAGGTACTTATGCTCAGCTGATGCAATAATAATTTGCACAGAACAATAAGCTGTATCGCTGTATATAATATTCTTTTTTCTAATGACTCATTATCCTAGGATGATGAGGAGATGAGTAGAATATAAGTGTATTAAAACATAATTGCTTTTCTATTCAAACAAAAGCATGCAGCGTATACATTGTGACAAATGCCTAATGAATAGGAGTGGAGCTTTTTTGTTCTGTTTCAGTTTATGGCAATGCCTGCCATAACTGCCTATTTAAGATCTTAATTGCTTTTAATTTTAACAGTTACCTGATAGTTGCTTTTGGTTGGAGAAACGTACACAAGAATATGCCTCTTCACTGCAAATGTGGGCTGTTTACAAACCAGAATGTCAACTTCTATGATTCAAGTTGAACAATTATAAGAAGATTAATTATGTACAGCTATTGCTATTGTACCATAAATAATTGTATAAATATTGTACCAACGTGTTTTTTCAATCCATTGTAGACAAAATGCACTGAAAAACCTTTGAAAATATTCTTGGAAAAAAATGTTACTTTTGAAGTTGTCTGCATATAAACAATTTACCTTCCATAGATGTATTATCACTGGACTTGAATTAAAATCTGTGAGTGTTAAAGCCAGCCTTATGCAAGCATCTATGTTCCATTCTAATACTCATTGGTAAAACCCTAAACTTATGTTGCTTAGGCTAATCATTCTCTTCAGATGACACTGGTCCTGGGTAGTTGCTTCCATAAATATATTTGAATGTGAAAGGTGCTAAGGCAAAACTTCTTTCCACCTACAGATTTACAGTGTACCTTTGTTGATGATCAGCATTACTGGGCTGTAATGTTGGACTCTTCATTATCATCGTCCCAGCCAGAACCACCACAGTATGTGGTATCTTTACATAATTAAACTTTGTCTCTATCATTGGCTTATTACCCAAACCACTGGAGTCCTTCCCAAACCCCTTGGGCAACAGTTATGGAAAGACTGCCCATACATTATAGCAACTGCTGAACTATCTATTAAGTATGAATCATCCCCTGTATTTTTTTTTTTATTGGGGAAATTCAGTCTTTGTTAGCTATGTCTCATTACTGATTTTGCAGGGGCCATCATCATACTTTCTGCTTAAACCCAATGGAAAATAAGGTTTGCTTTACTAAAACTAAGCATAATGACACATGACTTGTGTAAAGCAGTCAAAAACTGGCACTTTAATTTTTAATGCTGCTTTAAATGTTTGCAAAGGTTCTAGTTTTTACTGCTCAATTAAAGCTTTACTTTATAGAAACCATGATCTATTTTCTGAGGGCAGTGACATGCTCTTCCCAAACAGCACCTATTTACCAGTCTCCCTGCAAACAGATGGGTGAACAGATATTTGATGTATGTGGTAGCCAAGTACACTGCTTGGCATATTGTGGTTCTAGAGGACGGAGGTGCAAATTGTCCTTCAGTCTGGCTTCTTTGAAACAGTGCTCAGACTTCTACTTTCTTCTCTTTGCTTGTTGTCTTTATATCAAGTCAACATCTGGAAAAAAAAAAACACAAAACGCGTTGTTCAGAGATCTGTCTTGCTCGTATCTGTGAGGTATCTGTAAAACACTTTCAATCCTTTAAGCCAAAGTTTTTGGTGCCTGTCCCCAAAGTAGGTGAATTTTTACCAGGGGCACAAGGAGTAGTTGAGTCCCCCAGAATTCTGGTTTTTGTTGTACCTCCATCAGTATGGGTGTATCGGGACAAGAAAAATGTCTTTGCAGGACAGGCTTTCTCAGAGATATTGTTCCTTTTCTCCCATCACCTTCCTATTTGAGAATGAGCCTGGGGTAGGTTTAAAGCAAAAGTGCTGTCTCATCCCAGGTTTCTTCCAGTTCCTTGGAATCCATGTTCCACCTCTCCCATACCCTGGTTTTTTGATGTTTTGGTTTTTTTTTTTTTTCAGTATCAGACCGAATTCCTCCTGGATAGCATGACCTAGGCTTGTGATATTACAGTTTGTCCATCATTCCAGTGCCTCTTCACCCGCTGGATGATATGCTCCTGGCACGCAGTTCCAGCTCGTTGGCTTTCTGCTTTCACCGGTTCTCGTGCTACAGGGCAGTCTCGGAAGCATCTGTTTTGTGGTTAAGGAGGTGCTGCTGTTCTGCATACGTTTGGCTTGAGATTTTTCATGTCGTGATTTTGCTGACTCCCCTTGTGTGTCCCTGTTGTGGTGGTAACCTAGAGGTTAGACAAATGCAGGGGAACCTCACCTACCACCCAGGTGAGAGATCTCCACTGCCCGGTTCAGCATCCATTCCTCTGCTAGCAGAGAGGTTGAAAAGCAATACCAGAAAGGTACTGTTGGGTCTAAAATGGAGCCACGATGAGAAACTAAGACTATCAGATGGAACAAAAGGGCACGTTCGAGCTTGAACCAAAGGTCATGCAATTACCAGAGCCTCTTACAGAGATCTCCTGGTGCATTAAAGTGGCAGCACAGAACATGCTACTTGAAAAACTTGTTTCCTGCTATTAAACAACAGGATTCCCTCTAAATGCCTGGTGATCTGAAATCTGTTCTTGGGACTTTGGCAGCTTCACAACTGAGGTGAAGTATTCTTAAAATATTACTATTAAGCTTTGACTTTTTTTTTCTTCTTCTTCTGGAGTGGGACATATTTGGTTTTTGGGGTTTTGGTTGGTAGGTGTGGGTTTGGTGGTTTTTGTTTTGGTGGGTTTTTTTTTCTTTCTCTGACAATGTTATGATTTTTTTCCTTCAGGGAATTTGTTCTTTAAAAATTTTGCATTCATCAAAAAATGTGGGTTAACAGTATGTCTACAGTATAGACACAGCCTGGATTGGCGTTAGCTTACTGAGCTAGGAGTAAATTAGTCAGTTTCTGGCTAAACTATGACCAATAACATACAGGGCTCTATCCAAGCTAAGGCCTCCTGTTGTTAGGGCAGGTTCTGCAAGTCGCACTCTATTTTCTGGTAGCAAGATAACTGTAATAAAGCTTGCCTATATCTTGCTACACTGTATGACTGACTGCACTATGGACAAACACAGGAGTATGGCTGGAATATGAACTGTATTTTAATGAGTGACTTAGAATGGCATTAATGTATTTAATGTGTTCCTCAAACATGAGGAAATCTCTTATGCAGTGTGAGATTGGGCAGAAATAGTGTGCAGTTGTCTTTAACCAGTGAGGTAGGTGGTAACAAACACTATACGTATCATAATGCTTTTGTAGCTGCCAAAAGTTGAAGATGTTGCCTAATTTTTTTAATGTATTCATTACATGTAATAAAATCTTTTTGATCCTGTATACATTGCCAAGGGTTTTGGTAAAATTTGACCTAGATACTTAGATTTTGTGTTTGTTATTAACACTGTTTTGTGGTGTGTTTGGTTTGCATGATTTTTATATAGACCTCGGTTTTGCAAAAAGTTCTCACGTGACAACAAGGCAGTATTAAAGTTGTGTTGGTTTTTTTTTTTACTTGAATAGTATGTGCCTAAAACCAGCATTGAAATAGATTCTATTCCTTGGCTACATTTCTATGTAATATCCAGGGATGAAATTCCCCCAATATGATGCATTTCACCCTCCTACCCCTCTTAAAAAAATTTGGGGCACTTTGCCTTTTAATGAATACATTTCAGAAGATACCTAGTTTATTACCAAAGTGCTCTCTAAAGCTAGCAAATATATTGCAGTTTGAGATTACAGAGTATTCTAGCTGAAGGAAATAGTTTTCTAGAAAATCTGAATGTAGCTGCATTAGTTTTTCCCCTTGCTATGTCCCACATCCATATTGATAGTTACTTGAGAAGTATTCTTCATGCGTGGAGAACATAAGAAGAAGGAAAAAACCCACCCTTAATAATTTGAATTAATATTTTGTAGTCTTCTATTTCCCTTTCTCCATTATAAAGATTTTGCTTAGATTGTTGCGCATGCAGAAGAGGAATGGGATGTGAACAGATATTATCAAAAGATCAGCTGAACTGGCAGCGGAGAATGGGTTGCGATTAGGTAGTGATGTGTTCCTATTTTTTTATGCATAGTTCTGTTTGTAACCTTTGTTTTCACATCTGGCTGTACACTTGGAGAAGGTTCTGTTCTTTTTACCAGTTCTATTTATTCTGTGGGATTTTTTTCTTTTGCATCATTGCAGACTTTTCTTTTTTCGCTATTGCTGTAAATCATTCAGTGGGAGGAGTGAACTTTATGTTGTTCAATAGGTCATCAGGATAGTATTTGGGACCTTTTTAACTCGGTATTTCAGGCTACGAGGTCCTTTTTTCAGTGGTTGTGGGTACATTTAATTTCCAGCTTGCCTCTTAGATTTGGGCTCCATTGAAGTGTTCCCTGCTCACGGTTTTTTTTTTTCCTTCTTTTCAGATTAATTTTCACACTTGAGTGTTACATTCCTCAAAGGCAAAGCAAGTTGTCTGCTTATTTTGTTTGCAGTTTTTCTACAGGTTCACAAGTGTTGCATATTATAGGATTTCCACCTCACCTCTCCTACTCCATATAAATGGCTAAGCATCACTTATATCTGGAAAGTGGGTTCAGTGAAAGCATAGTAAATAATAGTCCAACCTATGTCAACTAGATCTTGAATCTACAGCTGCTGACCTATTTGTGCTTTGTCTGTCTTCCCCATGGATGTTTGTTCAGTTGTGATTCACAAGCACTGGTTCTGCTTTCTTGCTGGGTGGTATCACTTCATAAATACTTCTGTGTCTTGCCTATGGTCCCAGCACACTGGATTTCCAATATTTTGAAAGTGCTTGCTGAGAAGTCATTTGGCATATTATCAAATGGCTGCAGCCCAGCAATAAGCTATAGGTGGAATTTTTAATATGAAGTTGGCAGGTCTCACGACTCAAACCGGGCATTTATTTTTTTCCCTAGATAGTTTATTTGTTTAAAAGAAAAACAAGAAAGTATTTGCAGAATAGAATTAGTAATTTCATATTGAAGAACAATAATTGTTTTTGAAGTTCTGAATTAGACAGTTCTGTGCAGAATTTCTTGCAGTTTAGTTTTCAGGTTAAACTTAGTAGGGAAATTGGATGCTATTCACAGTATGGCTGATTCAGAGAAGCTGCCATTGCCCTTTTAGCCTAGAAGTTAAAGCATTCACTTTCTAGGAGGAAGACAACACTGCTTTACTCTTCTGGTGTCCTGACTGAAAGCAAGACCTTGGGTCAAAGAACTGCCCTTCCCAGGAGTGGACTTCCCCTTCCCAGCCAAGACTTCATCTGGTCCTACCCATCCCAGGACTGTAAAGATGCTCCGAGATAACGTCCTTTCAGCCTTCCCATCTGAAGCTCTTATTTTCGTCTAAATGCCCTGTAACCTTTGCCAAAGGATTGTAAGGGTGACTGAGTAAGGGTGACCGAAGCTCGGTAGTGATGGTGCTCACCTGCAAGGAAATTCATCTTGTTTCCAGTCCTATTTCTAGGAAAGACTTAGTTTATTTAGACTAGCGACATGTTAGTGCTGCTCACTGTGCCCAGTTGCATAGTTACGTTACTCACATCAGGCCCAAAAATGCTTTTACAAGCTGAAGTTCAAAATGAAAGGCTGCCGAAAATATATACCTTCTGTAGCCAGACAGTGTGCTAGCAGTGTTTGTTTCCTGCTGTCTGGGAGGTCATCCTCATTAACAGCGTGAATATAGTTTTCAGACATATGAAACTAATTTATGACAGACATTAAGAGCTTACTAAGGCAAGACAGAAATATAGAAGGAGGCAAAGCAGAAAATGTAGTCATCTTTGTCACTAAATAGCATACAATTAAGAAAGACAGTAGTATGCTGCATGTAAATAAGTGTTTGTCTTCCAGGAAATGTGAAACACAGTCTCTTGTATTCTTAACAGGCTGTGTACCCAAATCGGCTGTAGCTGATTCCTAAGCTAATTCACATCAAATGGATGTTTGTAAAGTGTTTTTTTTTATTTTCTGAAAATGAATATGTAACCTCTGATATACTGCAAAATGTACTGAACTGTCAAATCTACATGAGGAGGTATTTTTAGAGATATTTTTGCTTATAAACAAGTTTATGACTTCAGCTGAAATAATAGCAAAAAAAACCAACCCCACCAACCACCAACTTCCTAACCTTTTCTCGTCCTCTTAGCACTTAAGAACTTGGATAACTGGCTCAAAACAAGTTTGAAAAAAGAATCTTCTTAATATAATTATTTTTATTTAGAAGAAAACCAAAACAATAAGCTGTCCTTTTCTACCTGCTTCCTACTCACATATGGACACACAAATGATGCAAAATTGAGTCCATTGTTCCAGAATAAGGAAACAAATCCAGCTGAGGTACTGAAAGTACTTGGGAAATACTGACCTTCTGTTTGGTTCTGCCCAGTATTTGGATTGCATTTGGAGGCATTTGGGTTCCTCCTGTGCAAATTCAGCTTCTTGCTGTTTATAACTGTAGAGAAGGAAGGTGAAGAGCACCTAGCTTACGTAATGCCTCTGTGGTTTGTTTTTCCTATATATGTCGCAATGCGTGTGAGCATTTCAGTGAGGCAACCACATGCTACTAAAATTGGCACTTTGTCTTAAAGGTAACTTATTAGCTTGACCACCTCTGAACTGTTTTTGAAGAATTTTGGATCTGAATTGGTTTTACTGAGTGAAGCTTGGGAGGTTTTTCTTGGGAGGAGCAGTGAGAAAAGCTGTTTAATACTGTTTAGAGAAATAGAAAAAAATTACCTTAGCTATTAGATTGAGGGTAGGATGGAAAGGCCACTGGATGAGGAGAAAAGTAATTTT
The DNA here is from genome assembly GCF_964188355.1 of Buteo buteo. Lineage (NCBI taxonomy): Eukaryota > Metazoa > Chordata > Aves > Accipitriformes > Accipitridae > Buteo > Buteo buteo. Next base: position 4,560,057 of record NC_134190.1, on the reverse strand, counting down.
GGGGGGCCACAGAATAGCTGAGGTGGGAACAGAATTCTAGAGACCATCTAGTGCAACATCCCCTGCTGAAAGTAGGGCCAAGTACAGCAGATTGCTCAAGGCTGTGTCCAGCTGTTTTTTTAATATCTCCAAGGATGGAGACTCCACAACTTCTCTGGGAGACCTGTTCTAGTGTTTGATAACTCTTGCAGTAATAATGTGGTGGGGTTTTTTTTCCTTATGTTTAAGTAAGGAGAACAATTTCTTGGATTTATGGCTGTGCCCATTGCCCCTTGTACAGTCACTGGGTATCACTGGGGAGATTCTGTTTCAGTCTTTACTTTCTCCCACTGGGCACTAGGGTTAGCAGAGTTGAAGATGTTTCATATATATCTGCTGAACTAACTGGTATGCGGAAAATACTTTGGACTGAGTTTAGTAGGAAGTCTAGTAAAATTTGGTTTTAGTCAGCTCAAGAGTGGTTATGAGAATCAAGGCTTTATCTGTCTCCTTTCCAATACTGTCGCTGGTCTTCAGGGTGTAATGATACTATATTAAAGTCATGATGAGGTTAAGGAGCTCCCAAAATTAGTGATTTCTGTGTGCATTTGTGCTGTTCAGAAGATTTGCCAAACAGTGAGAAGGCAGGTTTTTGCTCAGTGCAGATGGTTGAAAAGTAAAATTCCCAGCAGGATTGGCAGTGAGGGATTTCTTAAAGGAATTGCTATAAGGAATTACGTAAAATTCCAGTTGCGATTTCTTTTTTTTTTTATTTATTTTCAGTACTGCACTTTTCAGTTTTGTTCAGTATCAAAATACTCGTTGTCACTTTAGGCTTTACGTAGTTTCTGAATTTCCTTAATTCTCTTAAACTTTCTGGTTTGTTTCTGGTAGCAGCTATTGGGTGTATAAAGAACAGACTGGATCCTGCTCTGGTGCCTATATTTGTCTACCATTTTATTCCACTAGAGTGTCTGGCTACAGGTTCCTCTTGGGACTAGGCTGTTTAGTAATACATCTGATTTTATGATATTCATATCACTTACAATCTTTCAGTATCTGGTATGAAGGGAAATCTTTATCAGTGGAACAAGGAATGTTTATGTTGGTATCATTTAACTGTTAATTGGTACAGTAGATATCAATCTGCTTCCATTTAGGAAAAACAAAAGAGGTGTTTTTGTTGTGAAAACTGCTTTATGTCATGCGGTAAGGGCTCATATCCCTGTCTGGCAAGAGTGGGCAGAGCGTTCAAGTTAACTAACTCTGTGTGGGTTACTAGTAGGAAAGGGACCAACACATTGCCTTGGAAGTAAGTGAGCATGTTCCAATGAAGCTGTCAAACAGATGGAGTTGTCAGCATCCTCAACTGCTGTACATAGTTTTGAATAATAACTGTTTAATACAGATGAGAGTGAAAACCAGACTGAGAATTGAGAGAGAAAGATATATATTTTTAAGTGCAATAGTAAGAGAGGAGGATAAAAATTAAACTTGTGCAGCTTACATTTGGTTTCAAATGCTTACCATCTTGTGTTTTACATGGAGAATACTGAAACCATCATCCCTCGTGCAGAATTAAAACGCATTTCAGGCAACACAGGTTTAAGTAAGGCTGTCTGTAATTTTTTTGTCATTATCTCTCTGACTTTCCAAGTGTGTCAGAGTTTCTATTTCACTTCTATGTTGTTGACATTTGGAGGCAAGCTTGATCTCTTTGTTCAGGACCTCTAAATATTTGTTTGTTAAAATCAACGTGTTATGTCGTACCAACTGCTGGCATATGGTCATTGTGGAAAAATGGTAGAAACCAGTGGTGAACTTCACTCTGTCTTTCCTACATGAAAGCAAACAAACTGAACCAAAGTACATGGTGCTTTGCACTATTGGTATGCTGGCTTTACATAATGCAGACAGACATAGTAGCATATAGACAATATTTAGACATGATTGCAAAAATCTCCAAAATGCTTATCATCATATCAATAAGATGCAACACTTTGTTGACCTCTGGTTAGGCCAAGCCAAGCAGGTGCAGAAACAGAGCTGGAAAAGTGGGAAATGGCAGAAACAGGGCAATGGGAGGATGAATGAATGTGTGTGGGAGGGAATTTTGCTCTCCAGTTGAGAGAACTGACACTTTCATAGAAGCTTCTGTTTTCTGGAAGCTGCTTTGTATGTGTCTGCAAGCATAAGCTGCTGTTGTCTTGCATGCTTTTCTCTTTCCCCTTCTTCCTGCTATTCCCTTTTTCCCACCCTCCAACAAAGAGATGTAGAGAATGCAAATAAATTGCCTGTCTGAAATGGAGAGAGCTGTGGGCTTTGGTTGACATTAGTGTATTGTAGAGGGATCCAGATGCACGATACTCATCAAATTTCTATCAATACTAATTTACTAATATCAATAATAATCTGTTTCCCAGTGGATCAGCTTTCTCGAGCAGGGTCTGTGCGCTACTTACAGCTCTCTGAGCCCTTCAACTAAGGTGTCAATAAAGCTGACCGCTGTTCTGGGGCTATTGACAGTTATTAAAAATGACCTTGATGTAATTTCATGCCTATCAAAACAAAGGCCATATGTTAAGGATTATGAAAAGCTACAGTGAAGGAAAGCAATGACAGGCTTCTGCTGGGTGAGGGTAGAGGGAGGTCAGCATATGTGAAGATTATTGGCTCCTCTCCTCTGCTTCTTTTCCTAAGGCACTGAGCGGTGCCCCTTGGTAGGCAACTGTTATGCTAAAGGCATAATTGGAACAATTTAGAGCTCAGGGGTACACTTTTTTAAAGATCTGTCATAGCATATCATCTCAACAGTTAATGTGGCGTAAAATATCATAAACACTGCTGAGGACCCTGGAGTCCCTATGGCAGGGACCAATCGATAAGACCCAGTGGATGATCTGTCTTCGCTCGCAAATAGAGGGCAACGCGAGGAACACTCTCACTTGCTTTCTTATTCTGCCGCTTTATAGGCATACCGGGCTTTTACCTGGGTGGCTGTCGCGTGCAGGCGAGAAACAGCAGTTTGGTTGTACCTCAGGCGTGGTGATCAATAAGAAGGTTTTGCAAAACTGCGTGCAGATCGAGTCCAAACCACAAAATAAATTGGTTCCTGTGAACAACCAAAATGTACCTTGTTATAATATGCATAAATGAGATCACACTTAGAAATCTAGAAAGGTTACAGGCAGCATAGCATATTATGCCCTTTTCCCTTTGCTCTTACGAATGAGTTGGCAAGAGTTTCCCTATTGACTTTTTTTTTAAGAGTTATTTATTTTTAACTCTCTGGAGTATGAAAATGCCTTCCCAACTCAGTAAGTGTGCGTGCAGACCTCAGGCTGGCTACCTGTGTGTGGAGCTGGTGCTCCGGCTCTAACCCAAATTCTTACCCCAGCACCGACGCCTGGACCACTTAGTGCAATGACAAAACCAGGTAAATGGCTTATGGCTTCCTCACGCTCTCACCGGTCCCAGCCCAAACTGCCTCTGGGCTGCTTTTAAAAGTGGTAAATAGATGGGATCTCTAGAGCTCCTTCGGTGGAGTCCTCCCCTCTTGGGATGCTGGAGGAGGGAGAGGTGGTGGGTATCCCCAGTCACAACCTGGCACCTGGGGACAGAAGCAGGGCGGCTCTGCTCTGGTAGCCGGCAAGACCTTCACGGGAGCCTCCTCAGCACGAAAGAGTAGACTTTAAATTACAAATCTCTAGGCAGCAGGGAAATCTTAAATTTAACCAGCTTGAAAGAAATCATTTTAGGTCACATCAAACTAAAATAGCTTTTTACCTGTCAAGAAAATTAAATAAAAATAGTTCAAGAAAATCTGCAATTTTATACAGGAAATTAGCACATAGATTTTTCTACAAAAATCAGAAATTTCTCTTGGCTACTTCAGTCAGGATTTTATTTCCAGTTTCTTTTGTGTATGGCACAGGACAAGCAGCCTAATGTCTGCATCATTGCGCATACAGTGTTGGTCTTTCAGGACTGTTGTGAATTAAAACATTAATATTCATTCTTTTTGCATTTATGAAGTCTGCAGACCATGTTGAGTTGTCTGAAAAAGGATATAAACATTATTTTTAAAAAAATGCTAGAGAACATAGGAGTCATCTGACTTGAATATAAAATGGCACTTTACAACTTTTTTTTTTTTGTTCTCTTAAGAGTCCTTACAGCATGAGTTGCGACAAACCATAATCTAAAGCCCCAATTGGAGGTGTGCTCCCTTTGACAGGTGCTGTCTCCTGCCAGTTGTCCTTATGTCAACACCACCCTGTCTTCTGCGTTGCTCCAAAGGTTCAGCAGGTTGGGCAGCGGACTGATGTGCTTGAAAACTAATTTAGGGACAAAAAAGAGCGCAGAAAACGGGAATGTTTTAGCCGCATAAGTCTCTTCATCCAGTTTGCCACAAGATCACACTTTTTTTTTTATCCTGACTCAGTACTGTGAACAATGTGTAAAGGTGGAAAGAAGCCACTAGAGAGGTGAACAGATCAGGGGTGGCTGTATTTTTCATATACATAAACGCATCATGTAGAGCCTGAGACTGCTGGATTGAGTTATTGCCGTAATGGGGTGATTAACATTAAATAGCCATTACTCTTCTTCCAAATGTTTTCGTTGACGTCTAAGCAAGGTGCACATGGAAACTTAGGTGTGGAAGCCTGTCTGGGGACAACCTTCTTGTTTTCTTTCTAAGACTCTGTTTTGTTGAAACAGAAAACATGACATATGGTTTAGTTTATTGAGCAAACAACTTCTTCTTCTGCTCTAAATGACTGTTTAGAGTATGTGCGCTGATGGTAACTAACCTTTGTAATCAAACATTACCTAGAAATTGCTACAGATGTACAAACATGCTTTTCTAGATGAAAGTTTGAACTTCAAAGCCTTGAGAATTTAATTAAAAGAATCTTAAGGTGTTATGCATATGTTTATGGCTCCTTCCTATGAAATTCTGAAGCTCTCGGTTTTCCTTTTTTATTTTTCTGATAAATTTCACTAGGAAGCTTGAACCAGTATGTACATTCCTTATATAATAACAGTCTTATATCTTACCATCTGTAATGTGCCTATTCTTGCAACCTCTCTGTGAGGGAAGGAAGTATTATCATAGTTAAATTTACAAATGACCTAGGAAATATCCATAGCAAAAACATTCATGTAAGCAACTACTAAAATTTTAGGGGGCCATTAAATAAATGCTTGTGCAAAGAAGGGTAATTTATTAATTTTTGTCAGGGGGATAGATCTGAACAGTCTTCTTGACTGTGAAATCTTTGAAAAGGTTTTAAAAAATAGTGAAAAACTTGTTATGTGGAGGGAGGAACTATCTGCGCCCATGTCACTGCTTTACACTAGGACTTATTTGTACTGTCACTTATCTGAAGAAGCAACTTTTTTTTTTAATTGTTGACTTTTTGGTCTTTTTTGGCAAACAGAATTTTCTTTAATGCTTTTACTTTGGGAGTATTCACCAGGATATACTTTAGTGTATTTACACAAGCAAATCTCAGGGTTGACAAGGTCTAAGCTTTCACGTTGTAAGTTACTTTTTCACTAATACAACTACCTAGTACTATAATTATGCTTATAAAAAAAAAAAGCATCCTATATAACTGAGTGCAAAACAGCTTAGGGCTTCAGTTGCATGTCTGGTAATTATAATGCGGTTTACTTCCATGAGTAATGAAAATCATTACAACAAAGCAAAGTATAGAATAAAGAAAAAAAATACAAATAAAAGCAAAGTATAGTAAAAAACAATCACAAAGAAAGTTAAACATAATATTTCAATCAGACTGAAGATGTGATATGAAGGATGAATATAAGATAACAAAGGTTGTTTGTGGGACTTCTTCCACAGTCTTTTTTTAACCTAACTTTTTTTAAAATGAAAAGGATTTTATATTTCTGCAATTTATTAGGTGGAATTAGCTTTAGTTGGCATGGTAAAATTTGCTTTTTTTTAATAGAAAAAAAATCAGCATTTAAGTTTATATTCTGGCATTTTATAATGTGTCAAATGTGTCATTGCTATATTACCAGATCAAAGAGTTCTAAGTGACACTTTCTAATCAAGACTGTCAAGAGGTTTCATTAGTGAACAGAAGCAGGAAACACTTGGGATAATGGTTCAATACATATTTTACAGTTCTGAAGGAAGGATAAATCAGACTTTTTTTTCTTTTTTAAAGTAGCAAGTCACTTTAAAGCTGTAAAAATGAATATTTAGTAACATGCTAAGACAGAGTTGAAAACTAAAAGTGCAATCATTTAGCTGAATGGTGAATTTTATCAGACCTCTGCCCCGCTGTTAAATGTGTTTAGGCTGAAACTCTTTACAAAAATGACTTAAAGGTAATCATTTGCACCCAGCACTTCAGATAATAGAAGAATCCTCCCCTCCAGAGCTGGCTGCCAGAAAAGTAATTTTAACATAGCATTTAATCTTCTGTAAAGTTTTAGTGCTCGTGAGAGATCCCTCGCTGACAGCTGAGAGAACTGCATCTATGGAGGAGGAGGAGGAGGAAAATGTGGCCCTGTGGCATGCAAATATCTCCTAACAGCCTCCAGAGCTTTTCCCATCCTACTTTTTAGAGAAATATCTCAAGGGGCTGAAGACAACAGAAGTGCAGATGTCTATACGTTATTGGTTGCGCTCCTTTCTGGCACTACCATCTGGCTCTTGAGGCGTAGTGCAGGGCAGTTTTCTCTCTTTTTGAGAGGCAGAGGGTGGCACTTGGTAGTACCTGCGCGAACGGGCTGTGGTACGTGACGCTTGTTATCTCTTTGGGACGAATTTGAATCCACGGATTTTCTGTGGTTTGGATTCTTTGAATAGGTGGGTTTGAGATGGGGCTAACAGAGGTCTGTGCTTGCCAAGCCTAGATGATATGTAAAACAGGCTTTATGTCCTTTTTTTTTTTTTCCTGCTCAGACTTTGGCCATCTGTCTGGCGTTTCTGGATGTTTGACAACGCAGGCAGAGCACGAACTCCACGTGGGCTTGTAGATGTCTGACAGAGCTATTGTTACTTTACTTTATGTAGTTCATGGAAGTCATAAATGAACAATAGGCATATCTACACTGAAGACTGAATTTGGCCTCTTGGTCTTCCATTTTGAGGTAAAAATCTATTAGGCAAACTTTCCTTAAAAATAAAAAATGAAAATAAGGATAGACACAGATGTCTTGAAAAAGACTTCCACCAAAATTACCTTTACTATAAACTTCCCTTAACCTTTTCATGCCCTCACAAAACTGTTACAAATGGGAAGATTAGTATTAGTACAAAAACTGTACAATAGGTATTCTAAAAGGGAAGATTATAGTAAGTCACAGTGACTGAGAACAACTCTTATTTAGGAAGGAAAAATAAGTTTTTCTATTAATGAGAAAAATTATCAAGCAGTTACTAAAGGGGTTCCTCAAGGGTCACTTATTGGACCAAGATTAGTTCATATTTTTACTAATACTCAGGGTAAAAAGTAAGGATGTGTTAAAGCCATATGTTGACTGCACAAATCTGGAAGGCATCGTAAGGTTTGGAAAGATCTGCAGGAAAAATTGGATTATTTTAAAAACTCTGCAGGGAAATATAGTCCTCTGCAAGCTTAGCTTTGTCTCCTTATTCAAGCATGTCTATTATAGGATTAAATCAGGCATATTTTATATTGGTTTCTGTGTCTTTAAGCATTTCTGCAAATTACTTGGGATTCTGAATAAGGAGTGGCCCAGCATGGGTGTTGATGGGAGGCACATCTGGAATACATTTTAAATCTTTTTCTCTCCCGTTTTGTAAGTTTTCCATTTTTTCATATTGAGTGTCTGTATAAAATTCTGTTAGGAGAATCTTTATTTCTTCAAAATTTGTCTTAAAAACAAAACAAAACAAAAACTTCCCTAATATTTTTTTAAATGATATGCCAGTTACAATGGTCTCTTGTGGGCCAGCTCCAGCGTTGTTAACCTGTGTTGGCTTCTTTTGAGTCTCTAATTTCCTTTGAATTGCCTTTAATATGCAATGAAGACAATAGTCCTCTATCTTTAGACATGGGCACTCCTCTTTTAGAATAGTTGTTATCCAAATCAGTATGTTAAATGATTAAAATGCTTTATGATCCAGAGCTCTGCCTCTCTCTGGCCTCTTTCATCTGTAAAATATATTTGCAGATCTGTTTTCTCAAGCTGCCATGGAAGTGCATTTTAACATCCTCAGATCATCGGACTTGTTTCACTGTTCTTAGCTTAGAGCTTGATCCTGCTGAATCATCCAAAATATTTATATGATTCTACCCTGATGACTGTGTTGTTCTGTACTAATTTTCTATGCAAATGTTCCTGTCACTTTTTTATTTTATACTTTGCATTCTAACACTTAAAATCCAGGATAAAATTCCTGTTTCCTTATTCTTACATTAGTTTTGTCACCTATCTATTCTGCTTGGCTCAAAAAACATGTTGACCCAGCATTTCTAAATTAAGTATCTCACTTTTTGACTTGGCCCCATTTACTTTCTCTTAATGTTACTGCTGACACTACAAATGTTCAGAGTTCAGCTGTGCCTTTTTCCATGTTTGGGGCACTTTATAGGAAGATCCAGTAGACTGAATGACCTGATGATCATATGGCAATATCAATCTAGTCTTAGTCCACAGTTTTGAGATGTTTCTGGGAAAGACCCATTCATCAATAGCATGACAGCTGACAGAACACACCAGTCCTAGATGTTCAGTGCACCACGTGGTCCTTTGTAATTAGCGTAATGCCGTCATACCAGATGTAGATTAATACAATGGTCTGCATGCTTTAACAATCTCTGCTGTGAAGACGTTCCCTTGTATATGTTATATCACAGTATTATTTACAGCGTTAAGTTCCCAGATGTTGGCTTACATCATTAGGAACGTGGCAATCAGGTTTTGGCCCCCCCATTATTATAAATATCTTACAAAGGGGGCTAAAGGTGGTGTGATGCCAACAAACATGAGGATGATAATATGAAGAGGTTCTTAGCTGTATATGCTTTTATCTATAGTTTCCAAACAATACACTGCCTTGTGTTCCAAGAAAACAAGTTGTATGCTATATATAAAGCCAGGAAAAACAATTTTCCCTGATAAACACTAAATCTGTCAATTTTGTATTAAGGAAAAAATAAGCTTAAGACCATGATCTCTGACAGCAGGGAACAAGAATTACTCCTACATACCACTGGCTACTGTGTTTAACAGCTCACTGCTTTCAGAAGAAATAATGCATCAATTACAATGCACCAATTCAACCACATCATCATAAACCAAACTCTTAACTTCTTAATTTTAGCCCCCAGGTGCTTGCTCTTAATATTATAATGATGGGATTACAATACAATGATTTAAAAAGTACAATGGGTATCAAAGTGTAAAATTTACCCAATTAAGCACAGTCAGTTAGATCTTGCTCACAACCTAACCCTTTTCCTCCACAGTGCTTTGTTTCTGTACATACGTCTGTGAAAGCCATCGAGTAAACCTACGGGTTCTTCAGTCCCATGGAATGAAGCTCTTTGGAAAAAGCAGCTGGCCAGTTGGGCTACCAGTCATGAGACTGGATATTTAAACCTAGTCTTAACGAAATTTCCTAATCGTGAACTAATTTGTCGTGCATGATGTTATGTCAGACTTGCTCTGTTCTAGTCCCAGAGAGATTTATGTTTCAGTGGTGCAAGAAATGACTGCTTTAGCAATGAAACTGCAGTTATAATTTCAAAATTATAGTATTAGCTGGTGGCTTATAGTTGTTCTCTGAAAGATAAAAAGGTGTTCTGTTCAGGTAAAAGTAAAAAGGAATAGTTTGTGTTGAAAGAGCCAAAAGTATCTTTTTTTTTTTCTTTTTTGTAGTAGTAGTAGTTTGTGACAGAATGGTTATAGCTCTTGCTTTAGTCTATTATGAAATGTGCTATTTGTTATGCTATTTTGCAAATGTAAGTGCTAGTCGCAGTAACAGCAACAATACATAAAACAATACTCATCAATGTTTTGTGTCCCTTGAGATGATTATTAAGCAGAAAACTTACCCAAATAGCAGGCATTTTTATCCTTAACAAAGGTCTCATGTATTAGTTTATAAACTAGAAGTTGCCCAGTGGATTTGGCATGTGATGTTATCAATGGTTAATCCATTGAACAGGGATGTTAACTTCTGGGGATACTTGGGACTGAACTGTCAGTGGCAGCAAGTTCCCTACAAAGCTCAGAACTGAACTGAGTTCAGACTTCTGGGTCAGAGGAAAGTATATTTTAAAATCATTTTAAGTGGCTTTGTGTTCTGTATTTGTCTGCCATACATTTCAGTTTATAGTTATATTTTCTTAGGATTAAGACTTCCGAAAATGTTTCTTATTTATTCTTTGATCTGTTATGATGTGTCCTGGTTTTATTCTTTAGCTCTGTTACCTTTGGCTGTCAAAAACCTGGGTGACTCTCCAGCACGTTTCCTAGTCATGGGGAAGACCTATGGAAAGAAGTTTTAAATATGATTTGTGTATGAATGGTCTTACTGACTTAACTACAGTTAGTAGCAGAATCCAAGCTTATTCTGATGCAGGGTGGGGGATTGTAGCGGTAAACCAGCCCTTCTCATTCTCTTCAGGAATCCCTAAAACATGCTCTATGTCCACTTTTATTTTCCTCCCACCCAGCTGGCAGCTCTGAAGCTGCCGTAAACCTGCTGCAACTCCCTTGACTTAGCTGCCTGTGTTGGAAAATATGTCTCTTCATAGTTATAGTATGTGGTTACTGTACACATTTGTACTGTAAAAGTATGCAGCTTTCACCTGTATCTTTCCTGCTTCAGAAAACTCTCCAGTATATTTTAAGGCTATTCCCTTTACTATGAGGGTTCTGTATTGTGTGGTGTATCTGTACAGTACAAGAAAGAGGGGTTGGTAGGTTGTATTTTGAAAATCTCTCACCATTTTTTCTGCCTGTGAGTTTTAGGGAGATCAGTGGTTTCTGTCTCTGAAAAGGGCTGAGAGAAAGACCTTGCTTGGTGCTTGTCCGGAACCTGCATAATAACATGGAAGAAAAAGATAGGAAGAGAAATTAACGTTAAGAGACTCAAAAACTCAGGCAAAAAAAAAAAAGGTCATATAAGACTGTAAAGAATAAATTCCCAGTAATGCCACTTTTAAAGGCTTGGCCTACAGCCAGTTTGAATGTTGGTGCACGCGAGGTGGGCTGACTGCTCAGTTTTGGACAACGGGGTTCTGTCTTTGCCCTTGTGCAAAAGCACACAAATTCACCTGCGCGCGTTGTGCACGAAGACATGCTGGCATGTGCCAAAACTGCATGTGGATTCTTGCTAGAAAGCAAAATTGGAGTGTAAGGAAAACTGGGGTTTGCTACTGTTTTACTGCTCATGTGGCCGTTACTGTCTCTGATAAGAGTTCAACGGCAGCATGCACTCTGGGTGCCTGAAAACATGCTACGGGCATGTGCACGAGATACCTTTCTTCTCTAGCTGTATATTTATCTGGATACGTCCCCAGGATTTTTTTCTGAGATAGATGCACTGCATTACACTCCAATTCCCTGGTAAAATAGCAGATAAATTTTGTCTAATGCCAGCATTAGTCATTTCTGTATTAATAGAACCTTCAATCTAATATTTGTGCTCTCCTCGATATTCATGGTTTGGCTTTACTTCAGCCTTCATGCTGAGGACCTTCCTGGACTACAGCCAAGCTACTGAGTATGAAGGATTAAATTTGCCCTTGTTTCATAGCAAGGTTTTATGGGAGCATTCCAAGACTGATTTTCATAATTTGACAGTCAGGAGGAGAGTTGATGTATTTATTTTCTTTCTTCACGCTCTCCTGAAAAGGACAGCCTGCCTCTGCTGAATCTTGAACGCTAATCACCACAAAGGTTTTCTTTTGCCTTGCTGCAGGTGTGTGACAGTTTAGATTACTTGTATATGGTTAGAGTAGCGCTCTGTAGTTGTCCTGTAGGGAGTTAAATATGCTTTCTTGGCATCTCACAATTCCACATTTGGACAGGACGATTCCAAATATTTTGTACGAGCCTTTATTTTGTTTACATGGGCGGGGTGCAGGGACAGTGCTTTTCTGAATATGAGAAATGCTTGAGATGAGCTGTATTATTCCTGTGCACTCTGCTGTAACAGCAGAACACGTTCTTTTCTCAATTACGAGATTTGTAATGACTAGCATATAGGAGTCTTTCCTGATTTTTGAAGAACTATAATTTGAAACATGCAAAATGTATGCTGATTTATTTTGCTGCCTCTTTATACTCAAGTTTCAAAGCAAATCTGATCCTGTTTTTGACTCCTTATGTGCTATATAGGGGCCACTTGCCATAAATGAGGGAGTATTATTTACACATTTGATGCATAGTTTTCACCCAAGAGTCTGGAATAGGTTGATTATTTATTTATTTAAAGACCTCTAAAGATTCAATTCCACAGACACTTTAAACTGGCATAAATAAAGGCTGGTGCTGCTAGCTTGGTGGCTCTGCTCTACTCCTCAGCCTAGTCACCACTTCAAACTTCCTACTTCGTGTCTACTTAGGTTTTCCTGATAGTGTCTGTTGCCTGGCAGATTGCTTATATGACTGTGTGGGATCCAATGTGCCATTTAAAAAGAAAAAAAAAAAAAAGCACGGCTGGAGCACACCCTTAGCTTCAGCTCACACATCGAGGAACTTAAGTTGTTTCATGATCACTGGAGGTATCTTGCTTTATAATTAGGTAGTGCTGTCCCATAAGATACACAATGAAATGGACATAAAATGAAATGGATTTCCTCTTAAGTGTTTTGTGGACAACTTGGAAGCTGTCCTGGAAAGGATAGTGTTTATTCATT
>NC_134190.1:4482200-4542200 GCF_964188355.1 Buteo buteo | reverse complement strand
AGAGTTGCATAAAACTACTGCTATTCAATCGTCAGCTTTCGTCCCCTGAAGTTGCATAGATCCCTACCACCCTGTCATCTTGAAAGTTTACTTTATTGCTCTGCCTTCTTCACCCTCACCCCACTTTTTTCATTTGACTTTTCTTTCAGTTCTGTCTCCAGGCCTCAAACCTCCCATCCTATTTCAGACCCAAATCTGTCATTCTTTTAATGTATACCTTTAATCTGAAGCTCTGAAAGCGTAGGGAAGCTCAGAACAGGAAGAGTTGAGAGTAGAGTCTGTCTCTTTGGCTGCAAGAACATGACAAGAAGGAACCAGATGGGTCTGGGAGAGATTTGTCCTTTCCAGCCTCAGGGTAACCACAAAAGGATGGATATCCCAAGGCATCGGAGATGTGGTTTCGCAGCAATGTGGCTTTAAGCAAGTTAGATACCGTGAACGCGTATCGTATAATGTATACAAGTAAGGCACAGTTTGAGAGCACTTAAGTTCAGGAAGACTGCGTTCTCTGTACAATGGCTAGAAAGAGGCTGTTGCCTGGAGGAAAGGATAAAGGGAGTATGTGTATTGGGGCAAATGTTTAAGATGCTGTAAATTACCCTCCTGCTCTCTGTCTTGATAGCTTTATGACTTCAAGGAAATTGTTCTAGGTTTCTCAGTTCTCTATTCTTCCAAAGACCACATCTTTATGATTCACAAAGATGTATTTTACTGAATGAGTGTGTTATCTTATGGAAATAGTAATGTGTGATACTGGATAACTAGGAATTTTATTCTACTTTGTCACTCTTTGTATGTACAGTGATGTAGGAACCTGCCTTTCACCAATTTAATATGTATGAGATCCCAAGGTTGATACCAAAAGAATTTTGTCCAATGAATGATGTGATCTTTCAGTTATTAGTGTCATGTATTGTACTACTGCTAGGACCATCCTATTCAATAAATCTAATTTGTCTAATCTAAACTGTCCAGCCCTGTAATTCTGATCAATTTTTACCATTTGGCAAGACTGTGAACATATGTTTTCTTTAGCATTGTCTTACATATGCACATAACTGAGTGAGTTAGGGCTATTCATAGTCCTTAAAGTTAAAACATGCAGACATAGGGAGGTTATGAACCCTGAATACTTGCTATTGCCATCTTAACTGTCTGCAGAGCATCTAAGTTTAGCACTTTCTGAATTTCTTGGTATAAAATCAGTTTATTTTTCCCACCAAACTAAACCATTTGTGGTAGACTGGATTATTTTGCCTGACAAACATTAACAAGTGCTCACACATCTTGGTCCATTAAACAGACTTTATTCAAGTGGGAGCTGTTCAGGTACTGTCACATCCTCAGCTGAGGAGTAGCACTGCTGTGAGTACCCTCACCTGCTAGTCTTTGTCAACTGGAAGTAAAATAGATTAGCTTAAACCACTTTCAAGTAAAAGACGACTTACTGCTGGAACTGCACCACCGTACCTCTGCAGTTTCCAGCTTTGGGGCACTTCATAGTGAGCCCGTTTGGAGTGTAAGATGGTTTTGTTACCTTCTGCTTGCCCTAGTCATAACCCAAAGTGTAAGTCCCATCGTTAGTCACTGGAAGACCCCTATCCATATACCATGTTGAAAGTTTCTCGAATTGAGTCTTCTGTCTACCCGAAGGAAAATGGAATATTCGTGCAGTATCTCCAGGAATACAGTGTGGCCAGGATTTGGAAGGAAAACTGGACTCTGTTCCTCACTCTGTGGCTTTGGGTAGCATTACACAAGGTATTTTGTAGCTCTGTCAGGTGTAATGATATCATTTGCAATTATCCTTTAGGGTCTCTTGAGGAGAAGAAATGAAAATTAAGAGGTACCATTGTTACTTATGATCACATACAACAAACAGTAGCTGGTTTTTTGTTTCTTTACTTCCTCCCTTCTCCCTCCCATCCCTCAACAACCTCTAGACTGCCTGCTTCCTTCACTTTCCCACACTCTCTCCTTATGTACACATATCCATATGTTTATGAGTGGAAGGAATTTATTCCCAGGTTAAGTTCGTGCATGCCGACATGCAAGCTAGAATGAACTTTCTCTGCCTAATTTTAACTAACCTGAAACTAGGAGTTCTTAATGGGAGTGCTGACACAACCTTAACTAAAGCAGTGTGAACACGTTGCTATAATTTATAATGTCAGTCTATATTCCAAACGGTTTCACTATATACTGTGTGCTCCACTCAAACAGGAAAAGAAGGTACTGCAGTGAATTATTGTGTAATTAATCATTTGACCATGAGGGACTCATTTACTAATTAAAAACGCAAAAAGAGTAAATTGAAATAACCAGTGACTACTAAATCACATCTTTTGACACGTCAGTAGCATTGTAATATATCATAATGTATCAGTCAGAGACATACAGATCCTACGTATTCTGTTGCCTTTTACTTCAGAGCTGCCAAAATCATTCATTATACTTCCAATGCAGTTTCTAGTCCTATTCATACAACTACCATAGTGTGCTAAATTGAGATACGAGATACCGCTCGGGCTGATGTATGTACATAGTAATAGGTAGAAATGTACGATTCTCTGCTCTGCTGGCTGTGCCCGCTGTCTCGGAGCATATCACAGAGGGACAACTCTGCTATGACAGGATGATCTCTGGGAAATAAAACTGTGACTTGGAAGTCCAGATTTCAGGTCTGTCTAGATATTCCTGCCTCTGTAGCATTTGTGGCAGGTACATCAGAGCTGTGCCTTAGCTACAGCTGTTGATAATTTGGTATACTGGCACAGACCCACCTTCACCGGTAGGTTAAGGTCACCTTAAGGTGTCTGCGAGACTGTGGGTCGAAGGATTTGACATTATCGCAGAGCTACAGTGCTGGGGACCATCGTCTGTGGGGTGGGGAAGGAGAGCTGGGAGGACACCTGAGCCAAAGACAACTCAAACCTCTCACAAATTACTCTGTGTTCCTGAGTTAGACTATCGAGGCTCGGATCTGCACAGACTTCATTTGTTGTGATTTCATTTATTTTTTTAATCCACCATGGCCTTTGGAAAAAAATCAGTTTAGAGGGTTTTAAGTAGAGGTGGGATTTCTGTGCCACTTTGTTCTACAGTGGGGCTGAGGGAGAAGAGGATATAAATTATTGACATTAACTGAAAAACTTCTGCATTGTTAACCTTGCACGCTGAAGCTGTGATTACTTCCTGTGGGTAACAGATGGAGATGCATCTATGGCTTCAAAATGGCTGGTAGAGATGTAAGAAGTACAGTTCTAATTTGAAAAAGAGCTTTACAAAGTTGCAACTTTTATCTTCTTGGATTTGTTCTGTGTTGAGCAGGAAACTAAGCTACATCTCATGTTGGTAGAAATAGGACTTATTAATATGATTTTATGTAAAATCATCATGGGGAATAGAGCTGGAGTCTCTCTTTTCTTAAAAATAACATTGAATTCATTTGCCTAGCTCCAGTTAGAATAAATCAATTATTGCATTCACATGCTGATCAACTGAAGAAAATAGATAGTGCTTATAAATAATGTTGCATGCGGGTCCTCTATTGGTATTGGAATACAAATGAAAAAGATAATATGCCAGTTTGGCTTTCATGTCCCAGGTTGAGCCTCCAGGCTTGTGGCATGAATTTTTGTTTCCATTTTCTTAACTGGAGAGACAGACCCACTTCTGGAAGGCATTGCATGACAATAAATGTGTAGCCTTATTATGATGCTTTCATCAAAACAGTTTACCTCAGTATGTCAAGTAGTCTGGAGATTCCATAATATTAAAGATTGCAGGTATTAAAGGTTTCATGCAAAACCTGCTGATTCAGATGGCAGTTGGGCTTTTTGCATTCTAGAATTGTAAAAATTATTTTCTTTTTATATCTTTAACAACCTATACTAATCATGAAAGTAGAAGGAAAATATATTATGTTTTTGCAGCAGGAAACTAGGAAGCAGGTAATGGTTTCTCATTGATTAGATAACTGGATTGGACTTCTCCCTGAAAAGAAACCCAAACCACAGAAAAATATGTTATTTGCTAGCCTTTAAAATTGGGGGGGGGGGGAATTGTATCTGTTTCACAACTGTGGCATGATATAAATATACTCTTCTGAAGATTTACCAATATAACAAAAACACAGATTGACCATGCAATATTAGATTTTTTTTTTAAGACAAGCTGTATATTTCTAGGAAAACTACTGGGCTGTTTAACTTTTAATTCCCAAGGTCTCATGTTCAGAGTCTGTAACAATGGTTTATGTTAGCAAACATGTTGTTTAATAGTTATCTGCTCTCTCCACTTGTCTTCAAATATTGTGATTTAGATAGAACCCTAATGCACAAGAGCAACTTGTCCCCAGAGCATTATTCAGAATATAAATTAAGTGATATTATAACAGAGCCCTCACTTAGCTCAGCATAATGAATATGAAACATCATGTACTAGTGACCAAGGTCATGGTATGAGAATGAATTACTCTATTAACTTCTCTTTTAAGTAGCATTAGAGATAATAAATGAAGAGATTTAATGGGATTCTGATAATATTATTCATGCAAAAGTAGCATACTTTATCTTGCTAAAACAATTAAGACCTGTTTTGAAGATATTTTACACTTTGGAAATATGATGCTTAGAAGTGTTTATTGCATGTTGCAGAATGCATCAGCATTAGCCAGTAATGCAGATAATCTGATAAAAATCGAAAAGCTGATTTGTATACTATGCTAATTCAGGATCATCTCTTTGGCTCTAGGTACTGTCCAAATGCTCCATAAGATTATGGCAAGCTTTAGTAGTGATATTAGATTAAATTCAGTTCTCTTGCTTATAACTTTTTTTCCCCCAAAAAGAAAATTACATACATAATTCTTTTCTATAAACCCTCTTTAGCTGCCTGTTAAGTAATATACAATATTGTATTTTAAGCCTGGCATATTACTTTTTTTTTTAATCCAGACATATTTAAGCCTCCTCTCTCGATTATACAGTATATTATTTCAGGGATAGAAAGTTTGGTTATTATTGTGATACCTCTATATCTGAACCATAAAGAGAATTAGTGATTTGCCATGTGTTCCATAGCGCACTCACATGTGTTTAGGGGAAACGTAAGAGTAGTTAATAAGATATTACTCTTCAGTTTGCAAGTGACCACAGTGCATGGAAACTTAATGCTGTATTTGGTTTTCCAGTTGTTGGTTTTTTGGACTTCTTGTTTGGTTGGGGTTTTTTCTTTAATTTCCCAAATATTTTTTCATTAGTTGACTGTATTGCTATTTTTAGAAGAATTATGTGAGAAGAAAATGAAGAGGCAAAATTCTAAATTGTTTGGGGTGAAATCTGCTCTTAAAGTGTAGTAAAAAAGCAGAAGGCAATCTTACACTACCTTCACATCCATGCTGTAGCATCATGGACAGTTTGCCCCTGCTGTTAATCCGAAGTGTCCTCAGGATTTTTATGGGAAAATGTGTTTTTTGGGGGGAAGAACATAGTGCAGGGTTCAGTGTACCACAGGCTTATTAAGCTCTCTGTGAGCAGACACTCTTGGGCAGTGCAGTAACCAGTACCAAACCTGATCCAGAGAAATTCGGAGTATTACGTCAAGACCCTCTTTTCTTGCTTATGGGAGAAATGTGGAGGTTGAAATCCTTTCTCTGTTACTTTCAATAATGTCTCTGTCTGTACATTGACAGAATTCTCACGGAACTTCCTGTAAACTTCTTCTGAAGTCAAGAGAAATGCTATAATTTAGGTTTATTTGTAACAGAATTGAGAGCAAAATTCTTGCCCACTGTGATTTATTAGGAAATGGCGTGTGTAGGCAATCCAAACTCAGAAAAGTCTTTGATGTATTGCATGTGCTTGCTAACTAGCATATTTGGAAAGCAAAGTTTTTAATTTATATGCTCTCTTTATAGCTCGCAACAGTGTTTAAGTGCCCTTACCTGTCAAAGATAGGAAGTATGCACTTTTCCATTTTGGGTCATGATGTTTTGTGTGTCATAATATTTAAGACCTAATTCAGATTATGTAACAGCTTTGGGAATTTTTCTACTCTGAATTTTGCTGAAGTAATGTAAGAACATGTGTGCTGTCAGAAAAACCTGCTGTCCAGTCAGCTGGTTCCTTCAGCACATCGCATCCACAGGTGAAGGGTAGCAGGATGGCCATTATAGCTCAATAAAGTTTTAAGAGAGAGTTTAGTGCATTTGTTGCATTTCAAATTGCAGAAAAATTCTGTCCTTTTGCACTCTTTGTCAAAAGCAGAGGGGCCCTGGGGGAAATAAGCCATTGTAATTAAGACTGTAACATATCTCTTCAAAGCACAAAGTAGAGCCAGGTAAATGAGCGTCCTTGTGCTATTTATACCAGCTTCTTAATTATGCTTAACGTGACCAGTTCAACTTGATCCTGCATCAATTTTGCAAGTGTAAATAGACCTAAAGTTTCAAGGGTAAGATCATTTTACACCTTAACTTACAAAATCCGTGTGTACATGAATGAAGCAGATTTAAATATATTTAATAAGCCAAGGGACATGTGTCCATAGGATTGGTGGAAAAGGAATTAAAGTATTAGTTTCTTATATTTTATGATTAATGTTCTTCTTTACATAAGACCCGAAAGTCTAGCTAAGATCATGAAAGGCATGTTGGGTTAAATCTTTCTTTGCTATAAAGTATAGTCATTATATCTCAGCTAACTCTAACAAAATCCCTAATATCTATGCATGCCTGGAGCCAAAATAGGTCAGCTCGTGGGCTATTGCATTATATTTTATTATTTAAACTTTAAGTGATTAGTTTAGCACTTAAAAGCTTTGGAAAGAATTAGGTTACTGTACTTCTCTTTATCCATAAGCAAACTGACATGCAGATGGACACTGAGCAGACTTGTTCCATGTTTTCTCTCAAGGCTTTCCCCAAAAGCTGAGGGCTGTCATTTTTTCCCCAGTTGTTAATTTCAGCATTAGAGTTTAATTGCAACATGTGGAAAATACACCTATGATGAGGGCATCCGTTTTGATTTTGAAGACAAGGCCAGATTTTGCCAGCGGTCTCAGAATAGACTTCAAAAAGACTTGTTGAGTAAAGGGGAGGAAAAAAAGCTGCTACTTATGCCTATATCTGGATTTTGGTAACAGAAACCAAATGGGAAATATCCTGATCCCAGCAAAGTCAAAAGGATTTTATTCATCAGAGAGGGTTCTTCTCATATGTACAAGTAACACTTCAGAAATAAATGAATATGACTTAATTACAAGCTCTGCTACTTTCTGATTTTTTTTTAATTCATGCTCATAAAACACAGAAAATGTTTTAATTCTATGCTGTCTTATATAGTTAGAGTACTGTTAGGAAGGTCTGTTCTGCAAGCTGATTTTCTCAGGGTTCCACTGAGGTTTTTGTAGTCCTTTAATTTCTTAAATTTTCTTTCACAGCTTCATTTTAATTTATGCATCATGATGAATGTGACTAAGTTGTCTGATAAAGGTGTATGGGATTTTTAACACACAACTCGCTGTGTTAAGTTCATAGCTGAACTTTTTGTGCAGTACTGCACTGATGGCAGAGTTGAACATTACCAGAACCCTTATTCACTGTACTGCATTAGGAGTCAGGAACCTGATGTGTGCTGTCAGTACTAGTGAGGAAAATAGAGAGGTACAGGGCTTTTTATTTTAAAAATCATTAGAATGTTTATAGCCTTTGAAAAGTAACCTGTTAGTAGTTTAATTCTCTTTTCCTCAAACATAGTGCTTGCCATTTATTTACCAACCTGCATCTTCTGTGTTGTAGAAACAAGTGGTGGAAGTAGGTATAAAGTTGGTGGGGTTCTGAAAACCACCTGAACTGAAACAGGTATGTTCAAGGCACTATAACAGAAAATAGGCACAAAATGAAATGCTTGAGAAGAACAGAATGAGTGTGGTGATGCTCAGCACGTTGACCTAACAGAAGTACTCGGGGACTGCACCTCTGGTGTATCTTCTTATATGCAACAGGATCACACCAGACCTTTTAATATCTTAAGCAAGTGCTTGTTTTGTCTCAGTCTCTGCTGGGAGTTGAATCAGTGGCTAAACCCATGTGAGCACTCTGATTTGGACATGCAGGAAAAAAAAAATAAAAAATTGCCATTTTCAGTTGCACAAGGGAACTGACCAAAGTCATCTCAGAATTAATAGGATTCAGTACTTCTTATCTTCATATTTTCATGCTGCTATGATGCTTAATTTTAATAGTGGAAATGTTCATTTTTTTTAAAAGACCAACTCAGACAATAGGAGAATGTTGCTTTTATTTATTGTTTTACTTATATTATGCATAGAGAGCACCTCAAAGTTTGTTTTGTTTTGGTTTTTTTTCTATTATGTTGTTATATTTACATTGGGAATACCAACATTTTCTTAAATTCTTACTGTACTCATTTCTTCTGTTGTTATTCCTCCAGTGATCTATATCTGAACAGTAATTTCTTTTCTGGTCATCTGTCTTAAATTTCTCTATTCCTTCCTCAGAAGCAAAGAGGATATTACTTAAAAAATAATAAGGTCCTATGTAATTATGCATCGTGAGGGAGTAAACAAGGAATGGATGACTTCTGTATTTCTTTGAGATATACATTTCTGAAACCCACTTCTTATTTTGTATAAAAGACAGTCTTATCTGAATAGTTATTACTTGACAAATATGTGTAAAATGATTGTTTTAAAATACTTTTTCTAATCATGAGGATGTGAAAGTATTTTCTTTTTATATCCTAGTCAGAAACATTTTTGGTGGATAACTAAACCCAGATAATGCTAGTAACTTCTAGCCAGACTTGATCTATAGCTCTCATTGAGTCAAGTCTGAAGAAAAATGGTTCAATACCTTAAAAGTAATTAAGACCTTTATCTGAAAAACAGTTATGTATGTGCTTAATTTAATGCATGTAAATAATCCAATTGACTTAAATGGGAATATTCATAAGCATTAAGTTAGGCACAATTTGCAGGATCAGGAAGTAAAATTGTCCATTTTGTGCAAAGTGTTGTATAAATTTTCTGTGGGTTTCCCATGTGTTTTGGGGACATAGAATAGGTTTTCTCTATACCAGGAGCATCCTAAATCCAGGCTATTCAATTTGGCATCTGCCACTTCTCTGATTATGCTGAACTCAAGCATGTGAAATGAGTGTTTCAGCATCAAGATTCTCTCATTTCCAGGCCATTCTAAATCCTTGCTTTGATATGGGAAAACAGAAGCTTAGGACAGGGGCAAACCAGCAACATATTCCGAGACAAGCTTTTGGACCCTCTTAAATCTATAGCGGTTTTGCTATTGACTGTATGGCTTTAATTTCTCTCCAGGTTTCCTGCTTCAGTACATTATCAACTGTGTAACTTTCCTTCCTTGTTATGTAGATAGAATGTGATAAGATACTTAAGTCTGTAATCCTTAGTATTTACACATAAATCACATATGAATGCTGGGTTTCAAAATCTTAACTCTATGTTAGTTTCTTTTTTTTCTTTTTCTGAAAATGGTCTAAAATATAACAGCTTGTGTGTATTTCTGTAAGAGAGGAAAAGATTAAAAAATACAAGTCTTCTAGAGCATTCAGTGATAGGAAAGATTCCTTTCTAAATTTGCTGTAAACTTGCGAATTTAATTAAATAGTTTTGTTTGTTTCATGCATAATTGACAAGGTGACAATTAACTACATAGTGTGTTGTCCTTTGCCTCAGGTATAAAACATTAAATTTGTGTGCTGAGAAAATAAAAGGAATGAAATGGTGTGTCAGAATTCAAAAAATCAAAACCAACAAAAAATGGATTACTTTGGCTTCAGCTGTTCCATTTGTATTTCTTCCTACCTGCTAGCCTAGGCATCTGCATTTAGTACTAGTTAGTATACTTGATTTCTGCCTTGTATGTTGTAAAGGAGTCTTCACATTGAGCAGTAAATAAATAACGAACCTCTCTAAGGCTTAGAAAACAAGTCATAGAAATGGCTGAAAAAACAGGAAAGTTGCAAAGTTGAGTTTGAATGAAAATTGTTTTCTTCCTTCTGTATAGTTTAGGTACTTCATTTGGATGACTGTCCAAAGCAGCAGCAACAGAATAGTATCCCTTTCTACACCTAAATTGCAAACAACTATCTTGCTTTCTATAAATGAGGAAATTGTCAAAAAGAAATTGAGTCTTGGGGAAAAGTTGTTAAAAATGTAAGTAAAAATATCCTCCTTAGAGTCTGCATCAAAACTTGTACCTCAAAAGTGTTTATGTGAAAACCCATGATGTCCTTATTCTGACTGCAAAATTTGTGGTTGGCTGGTAAAGAAGCAGATACACAACATGCATCACAGGTGACCGAAATATGAAAACAGAAATAGAAAGGGGAATATTCTTAAGTGCTTTTTTTTTAATATAGGATTAAGTTGTAATTATGTAATCAAAAAATATTACATAAAATGTGTGATCCCAGGAGAATCCACAAGGCCCTGATGTCCATCATCATTATTTGAGTGTTGAGATGTGTCAAGGAGAGACAAGGTCATGCAGTCAATGCAATGAAGCAACATGCATAGTTATAGATTTAGAGCCTGCTTGACTGTTATGTTCTTGATATTTCTATTAAGAATGGCAAGTACATCATTGTCTGCTGTGTTGCCGCCCGAGTCATAGTATTCCTTGCATTCTGCCCTTATCCATAATACATTTCTTTTCTTACAGGAAACAAAACCAGAAATGTTTTCTTTAGGAATGCAAAATAACACACCTAGAAGATTACTTCTTCATTGTACTATCTCCAGAATAGCAAAGGATTGAAGGAAAAAAAATCAAACGAAACTTTGTATGCGTAGATCTTTAAGTTTTGGGCTACGCCTACTTGAGCTGATGCCAGTTTTATCTTCTATTTTAATTTACATGATCAAGCTATGTTCCTTGCAGTAGGGTTGCTGGGAAAACTGATGTATGTACCTTTTTTCCCAAGGAAACCTAAGGAGGTTAGGATGTTTAGGTATACAAATATATTGTTGGAAGTAGAAAAATAGTACTCCTCTTTCTTTAGAGAGTAAACAAGTTGTACTTGAAAATTAAATTGATTGTGTAGCTGATACAAACATTTTGTCTCTTCCCCCAGAAATTCCAGGGCTGGAGATGTAATTGAAATTTGTAGGGTGAAGGTTTTTGTCCATGCGTCCATTTGTGGCGCTGGCTGTCTGCAGAGCACAGATTTAAGAAAATCTCCTTCTGTGGTGTTGGTTCTTGTTGGCAAGACAAGCACAAAGGGCAAGGCCTGTCTGCTGCTGCCTCCTCCTATCTGAGCAGAATACGACCATGTCCATGGGCTCCACGTGCTATAGCTGAATATCTGTGGGAGCCTTTGGCTGGGCAAATGAATTGTCTGAGCTTTGTCTTTCAGCTGTCCCTGGACCTATACAGTGGCAAGCATAATTTCATCCACATTATTTCATCTGGAAACAAATGAAGCATTTTAAGTGGGTTTTTTTTTAGTGTTTTTTTGTTTGTTTGTTTGTTTTTTATCTTGGAAGAACAAATGAAGCAATTTTTTTTTTTTGAAATGCCATTCTTTCATGCTTCAGTTGTATCATTACAATAAGCCAAATATGTAAGTTAGATATAATAATTCCCTGGCCCAATATGCTAATACACAGACAACTCTACTAAAGATTGTATCTATTTCAGGTAGTGGGTGGGTACTTTCACTGAAAGGCATCTTCAAGGAATACTTCAGGCAAAACCTAGAACCTTTCTTAACAATGCTATCATTTATCAATGAATAGTCATATTACCTCTTTTCCCCTTTTCATATCAAAACTTAATTCTACAGCGATGAGAGTAAAAGAATAATTCTCCATCTCCTTCTCCAAGTGAAAAAGCAGTGTACTCTAATTTAGCTGAATGAAACGGTGGTTCTCAAGCCTTTAGGCTGTAGAACAACAATGGAAGAGCTTGTGTTTGTGGAATATCACCCTCAACTGTCTCAAATTTCAAAGTCTAATTTATCATGGAAGGAGATATATTTTTTTCTATTAATATTTTGAAAAATAGTAACTTTCTATAAATACTTTCGTTAGGCTGACTTTTTCTGGAATAATATTCTTTTGAAAAACACTGAGTTGGCTGTCAATAGAAATTATTCTACTGTTTGCTTTGGTTGTGTTGAACTGTTGTGTTTTTTTTTTTTTTTTTGGTTTTGTTTTTGATTTTTTTAATGTTGAATTTAAATATAAAAAAAACTCCATGATACCTTTTAACTTCACTAGCTTGAACAATTTTCAAATTTTTAGTTCTTGTCACCATTTTAAGTGCAAACAATTTCAAAGTGGTTTTCACTTTCTAAAGGACAGCAATTATATATTTAAATAGAGCTCCATATTACTCTAATTCTTTTTGAGAATGACACTAGAGAAATCTTCTCAGATGTAAAGATAATTTGGCTTAAGTTACATACAGAGAGAGAAAGCTCCAGTGAAAAATAAAATAGTGATTCTGAGGGGAAGCTGGTCTTTCCCACAATATTCCAAAACCTGCAGCCTGGTACTTAAAAAAAATAAAAATCTTCATAGTCTTTACCCAGTAACATTGTTAAAGATAGACCAATAGACAAATCAAGTCATTTGCAGCTTGTCAACAGCAGCATTTTTTTGGTAAAAATAATTTTTATACCCTTTATTTTCAGTTAAATAACAACAAGATGAAACAGCTGACCTCTTCTGAATCTTGATTATTTTTTTTTCCCCATTCCTTTCTTGAAGACATAGAGGTTCCACTTTCAGTGAATAGAAAATACAGTTGTATTGTTATCCATCATTACCTATTAGCTTACTGGGAATTGCAATAGGAAGTGCTTTATTTTTGCTTGCCTGACTTCTAAATTATCAGAAGAGGGATAAAAACTGATTAACATAAAAATGCTTTTATAGGTTATTGTCTTTTCTTGTGTACACTTCTCCATATTTTCCTGATGTTTGTTTATTTTCAAATGGAACTGCTATAATATTTTCATCACCAACCTTGTAAAAAAAATAAGGTAGTATGTTCTGGAAAGCAGGGAACATAAAAACACTCTTGCCTGAAGTAGGAGAAAAAACAGTTAATTTCAATCCTGATGACAGTTTCTCGGTGAACAATAGTCTCCCAGAATTGACATGGAGAAGTAATGAATGAATGAAAGGAGAACTGAGTCACAGATGCACTTTGCAATCACTTTAGAACATCTACACTCTTCCAGCCAAAATACTATTAATACGTGTGTCAGCACAGTGAGTGAATCTCATAGTGTGAACGCATTGGAACAGTTCAGGAAAGAAAATGAAGAATATCCTCAGGGACAGACTTTTCTTTTTCTCTGAGAGACTCTTCATTATTCAGGCATTGTGATACTTTTCCTTTATTTGTGTAAAGATTAAATTGCACATGATTTCTAATGTTTCTGCTACTCCAACTGTCATAGGTCGATGACCTTCATGGAAGTGAGATAATAGATACATCGTCTGTTGTTCGGGCAAGTGCTGTTCTTCCACAGCCCAGTACTTTTCTATTGTTATAAGTCGAAAGCAATTAAATAAAAATACAAGAGAAAGTTTCTAGAGTATCTTTAGTATTTCATATATGTCCTTATGTGACTGTCATTTAACATTTATATGAGATATTATCTAATGTTATAATGACCTAGAAGCATACACTGAGACTCTTCTACATAGTTGAGACAAGAAATGAGTGCGAGACGTCTGTGTGTATTCAGTAATGCAGTTTCTGGGAAGGAGCCCTCTATTGTTTGAAATCTGTAATCCAAAGACTTGCAATTGATGTGGTTGTCCTCATGTGTGTTACTAGGACTGCTAAAGTCCTATCCCAATAATTTCTTTTCATATTGCTTCACATCCTAATTGTGAAAGTACCTATCTCTGCATTGCAGTTACATTGCGTAAAAACTATGTACTATATACACTTGAACTTATTTTAATACAGATTAGACACTATCATTCCGCTTAAGAAAAATAACCATTACTTATTATTTTCAGTTTATCTATAATAATTGTTCAACAAATTTTCATCCCTTAGCAATTTGAGCAACCTTTATTTTTGGTTAACATCTTCCAAGTGCTTTAAGTGGACAAATCAAGGTTGTAGACCTATTTCCATGAATGTGAAGGATGGCTGACATGACACTAATGCTGTACAGAATACTATTGAATCTTGCAAAGGGCAAAGCTCTTATACAAGACGAAGTATTCTATAGTTTGTGTACCTCTATTCACTTTTTTTTTAATTTCACATGTCAATCATGTCCTCTGATTTCTCCCATTATGAGCAATACATTCCCCCAACTGTTTCGGAAAAATCTTTTAAAATATGTGTGTTAAAATAAAAATAACAACTCTGTAGAATAAACTTTTGGTCTCTAAAGATTTTATAAATGCTGAAACAGAAGGGGTGGATACAATTTTACTTCCAATTTTCCATAATCAACTTCTTGGATAGCACTCTGCAAGTGACATATTGCTTTTGTTATGGATATTGAAGAAAGGTCAACTTAAAACAGTACAAAAAAATGTTGGGAAACAAATGTATGGATACCCTAGAGCTGGCTGTGAAAAAGGTAGAGAGGTAAGGAAAATCACTTGTGTTTTTGATCCTGGCAAGGGCTTACTACAGGGGCTTTACACTGTCATTTCACTACTACTTCATAGCTAAACATCCTATCCACAAAGCCCTGATTCTTTTAAAATATTTGCAATCCTGTAAAGCATGTTACAGCAGGAGAAGGTACAACTAATTTCCTTCTAATATTGGCTGTATGTAAACCAGCATACACCTTTGTGACCATTACCCACTGTTCATATCATGTTGGTCAGAAGATGTTGGTGTTACTAAACTGTTCCGTTCAATGTTACCTTTTTTAAATGTATTTTTGTTTTAAATTGTTCTTTAACAACAATAAAATGATAGCTCTTCAGATGCTGAAGAGAATGAATTTCAGTTCAGACAACAGTAGGAAAAGGAAAGCTGTTAAGTTATGAAGTACTCAGCAAATTTATGTAGTTTATTCCTTTTTTAGCAACGGTGCAATTACTATAGCAATTAATAATTCCAAATAAGTATTCTCCTGGTTCCATGTCCTGTTCATAGGAATACTAGATACTGAAAGAATGGGTCCTTTAACAACAGATTGAATTACTTTAGTATCATTCTGCTATAGGTACAGTTAAAGTATTAGCTTAGCATTTTAGTATTTGATCTGGTGTGATATTTTCATTAGATTTAGGCAATGTAGCATATCTCTAAACCAGTCTTGCTTTAGAGCAAGTTATTTGGAGTTCATATAAGCATTTTGTTGACTGTAGGTATCCCACTCCATGCTTTAGGTGGTGCAAAATAAAGCAGTGTTTTTGTTCTTCAAATGCCTGATAGAGTTGTATATTGAATCAGTTGTCAGAACTGCGTATAGGAAACTGTAGATCAATGTAATAATGGCAATAAAAAAGTGATTGTGATTGATATTTATAGACAGAATATCTCGAATATAGCTGAGGATATAGTGTTGCAAAGACAGGCATCCAAGGAACACTCTTTGTACTTGACTCAAATCTAGGAAATAGGGTTTGTGTTCAACTTCTACAAGCAGTCCCCGGGTCAAAATTCTTCACAGTGCCACTTGGAGTTTATCTGGATGTAGCCCTCGGGTGACTGCTACTGCTCTTCTGAGGAGCCTTTCAGTGGCAAACATCTTTACAAAGTGCCTAATTCAGAGGCAGGTGTACATGTTCTGTTTAACAACTGCATTTGTATCTCTGCAGCCTTTTAGGAAAACTTTTCACTTTCTAACCTTGGAAGCTCACCAGACTGATTCCTAAAACCCTCCTGTATCTTTACATCTCATAAAAAAGCTGTCTAGTACCAACCCTTTTCTACTGAATAACTAAAAGCACTGAGCTCCTGTAGGAAATCTATACTTGGCAGAGATGCAATAAACTGACTCAGCCAAACCTTGTTAATGGTATCTTATCCTACCTTGGAAAGTTTTTGATGCGCAGTAGATGATGGAACTTGCAGGACTGTTAAGATTAATTTTATTTGAATGCATTCAGCTTCTTTACACAAGAGAAGGTAAAGGGAACCTAGCTGTACTGGCAATAACTTCTGTCTGATTTTTCCCAGCTCACTTTTATATGAAAGCAACTATTACGTTTTATGTTACAGAGACTTGCCTAATGCTGAATGACTGGATTTTTTTTTTCTTCACCAAGATAAAACAGAACATAACTTGCCAAGTTATATATAGTCTATGATGTCAGCAGTTCACTTATCTACCTATGGTGTTGACCTTGGCTGCCTGCCAGTTGCCTACCCAGCTGCTCTCCCACTCCCCATCCTCAAGAGGATGGGAGGAGAAAATAAGATGGAAAAGCTCATGGGTCAAGATAAAGACAGGGAGATCTCACCAGTTACCATCATGGACAAAACAGACTCAACTGCAGGAACTGCCCAATCTTCAGAGATACTTAGATTTTTTTTTTTTTCTCCCTGAATTCTATGGTATATATACACAAATATTTCATGAGTACTAGGTGAATAATACCCTTAAAGAATTAAAAATCCATACAAGAGATGGCAGTTGGGGATAAAGACTGTATTTTTCTTAATATCTATACCAAAAAGTCTTGCCTAAGTAGGACCTTCTCTGTACCTTTTTGCCTCTTACTACACATGCACTGAGTATGGGATTTAGTAACTGAATAAACAGTAAATATATGAAGACACAGTTAGACATCCTCAAACAGGACTTCAAGCCGTCTTCACACGCACTTTCTGCTATCCTGCCAATAGTACTTTACAATACAACTTCTAATCCTGGAAAAAAGTCTTGCATCTCAAGGGCTACTGCCTTGATCCACAAATTCTAGTCTCTTCTTGTCCTAGATATGGAGGAATGCAACAAATAATTCATCTGGAAATGATAAATAACAGGAGGTGCATAACTATTTTTTTTTTTCCATTGTACCCATCTACCTTCAAAAGCCACTGTCAGCTCTCGCCCCTTCACCACTTCCCTCCTATGCTTTGGAGTACTCCTCACTGGAGTTTCTTTCTGTTTCTAGGACTGTATAGCGTGGATCCTGTGTAGATTTACACTGGACACACATAAAAATATACTCCCTCCATCTGCATCTCTACTAGTTATTTTCTTCCTAAAACAAAATATCTCCACGTGGATTAACCTTCCTTGGGCAGTCTGTGAATGAAACATGGATTTTGCCTTAATTACTGTCTTGCTGATCACATATCTCCTGGTCTTGCAAACACATGAAGGTCAGTTTTCTCCTTATTCTCTGTTACACAATTGTACCAGTTTGTAGTCGCTCCTAAAAGATCCTGGATGCACGTTGCGTTTTCGTGGCTTTAAACCTGCTTTGCGGAATCCTGAATAGCTGTACCACATATAACGATCATTTTGGTGTATAACGCTAATTTAAATTGGAAGCCCAGGTTGAACAAGGAGGATATCCTCTGGAAAACAGGATGATCTCTTGTCTGCCCAGCTCTGCAATGCCTTGCCGCTGAGGTCCAGCTACGATTCTTCAGAGGGAACAGTGGGATCCCATGTACAGTACTGTAACTTCAGTACTGGTTTCTGTAATGTATTTTCTGTTCTTCAACACTGGATCACTCTGAAATTACCACTCTGCTTGTGAAGGTGATTCCCCCCCTCCCTCAAATCTCCATATTTGGTCCTCCTAGCTCATAAATGGTGTTTTGTTTGAAGACCGGAGGTTAACACTTGAAGTCATCAGCCATACCCTACCCTTTGTTTCTTTTTTCTGTCACCTCTTTCCCTCTTCCTTATGAAATCAGTGGTACAAGGATGAACATATATTTCCTTTTTTTCTGAATGATTGTTATCTTTAAACTTCGTAGTGGTCTGCTCTTATCTTCCAACAATTCACCATACCTCTTTTCTCAGTGTGGTTTTCTTCTTCTCTTTCTTGATTGTCACTAAACACAAAACACAAGGCCAGTATTAGCTTTTTAAAATCATATTTCTAACCTCACCTGTTTCTTGCCTTTTTCTTAATTATCTGCTTCTAATGATGCAACTTTGTCTTGTCCTTCTATAAGCAAATTAAACTCTGCTACTAACTCTACTCTACTAACTAAATTACTTTTCCTTAAACTCTTGCTGCAAACCATTAAAACATGGCTTTCACTTAACAGATGGGAGTATATTCCCTTTACAAAAGCCACACCTGTTTATCTGCATTATGGAGGACCTAATTTATTTTTCTTGATCATTCTGCTATCTCTAACAGAATAATTCTTTCTCCTGTGCAGATCTTTACCTTTTTCTCTTCCTCATGTGTTGGTTTAACATTAGGGCTTTGCCAATTCTTCCTTCTTTATGCTAAAAAACCTGTCTCTAGACTGTCCTGTTTCCTCTCGAACTACCAGCTTCCACATCTACTTGCTATGATGGCTCTGTTTATGGTGAAATAATTTTCTGTCCTGTCTTTGTTCGTCTAAGTAGAAAATTCAATTATTGGTTTTAGGAAATGATAACATGGTAATGGAAGAGATTCACAATTCTATATGGCAATGTGAATGCTGGCCACATAAGATCTGTAACTTGAAAATAATGATTATGCACTATGATTATTTATTCATCAACAAATTTATCCATTAGCTGCAGTAATGAAGTATTAGAGAATAATTTTTGTATGTGTATCTATTTTAGAAAGAGTACCCTAAAGCATGAGCTGATGTTATCCTATTTAGTAAGCCAAAGATAAGTCTAAATTAATTTTATATTATTATGTTTGTTCATACAGGTCAGTGGTACTTGAAAGGTCTATTAGCTAGGGATTAATCTCCCATTTGTTGCATAACAAATACTCTAAGAGCTCAGATGGGGTTAAACCAAAGATGTGTTTGTTCCAGTATAGCCAGCTTGACTTACTTTTTTAGCTGACCCTTCTTCATGTCTCTCTTTCACAAGCTGCATTTTTTTACACCATGTTCAGATGTAATAGTTCAAAATATCAGTATGGTGCCATCACGCTATAACCTCAAAATGTCCAAACCAGATGCTTTTGGATTCTCAAATTTCATACAAACCCCTTTTGTCTGAAGAAGCTTTAGCAAAAAGCAAAGTTTTACTGTCTCATTTTAAAACATCGCTAGTGGAGTTGAAGCTTCAAGCATTTGTATTCCTAAAGACCTATTTATATTAATCCTTTAAATGTGTAAGAATATTTCAATTTTGTTTTGAGTGTCTGTTGCTAATATCAGATTCAAAAACCACTTTATGCATCTGTGTCAGTTCTACAGAGATAGCTTCATTATCATTACAATACTAGCTGTCGACAGTACACTGTATGAGACCATCTTTATGTTGGCAAATTACTCCAGTCTTTTCACATAACCGGATGACAAATCCCAAATTATGGTGGGTTGATTTTATAATGTGTCCTTCTTTAGGCATGTTATTGCCTACATGCGCTGTGGGGAAGAATCCTGCATTGGCAGGGAGATGGAGCGTTGACTTAATATAGGTCTTTAACTCCTGCATACATGTTGAGTTGCTAGAGAAATGGGAAGAGGTTGTTGATAGGAGAGGAAGTCCAGTCCTGGGAGCAAAGTTATGTATGACTTTAGAATTAAGTAGTAATAGTGCCGTAGTAGTTTTCTGTATTTTCTTCATGTGTTGTATGTTATTTTTCAAAACGTGCGGGGCTTGAGAAAGGGATGTTTTTATGTAGGTATGGTGGTGTTTCTTTTACAGTTTACCGTCAGCCTGCAAAGCCCATGCAATCAATAAGGGGCAATGGGAATTCTATAACTGTCATTAACTGGAGTGTTTATTAATTCTCAATTAGAGTGCTAATCAGTCTTACCTGTGCAAATTCATTGAAAAGAATGGGGTGATCCAGGTGTCATCCGAGGTATATGACTAATGTGAGATCACAGACATTTCTTTGGGGGAGTAATTTGGCAAGTAGAGGCAATCCTGTGGAAGATTTAACCCATATTAAGTTTAAGACCTAAGCGTGAATTGACAGTTAAGACTATGGATATTGCTGTAGTCATCTGGGTACAATTAGCTCAGTATTTTAGGGTCGTTATTCTGTACGGAAACTTTGTTTTTTAAAGATACAAGATGCTTTGTGCTTGTAAGAACAAGCTGATGCGCTCTTGAAGACCACATAGGAAAACACTATTTTCCTTTGCATCTCTAAAAGAACAGAGAGGAAAATTAGGAGTTATCAGTAGGCCATCAAAGTTTGCATATATGAAAGTTGTCAGAAAATCAGAGCAACACACTTGACCTCATGAGGGCCACTGCACGCTTTTTTATTGTGAAGAGATCTGTTTTTATTGCACAACATTACTTTGGTTACTGTTGCATGTTGATGGGTGGCAGCTGTTACATCTTTTACCGCTATTAGTGGAGAAAGCCTTTTTGTACCATTTAAACATACACATATATTACTCTTTGAAACAATTAGAAGAAAGTAGTGACTTAAATTGTATTTCATGCTAAGGAACGGTAATTTCTGTAGGTAGGGGAAAAAATAAAATCCTTTTACCACTGATCACAAAAAAATCCCACCCCAAACCTCTTCCAAGAAAGAATTTTGCTTTATCAAATACTTAATGTAAACATTAAGGTCTGAATTAAGAGATTTAAAATGCTGCTGTATTCCTTCTTATATTGTGCTTACCTTCAGCTTGTATCAGCTTTATGCCTCTGTTTTGTTGACATTAAAAACATTTAATGTGTGCTCTATAGCTTTGAAAGTCAAGTCACAGGCAAGGTTCTCAGCTGGCAAATATCACTTGTCGCACTTAAACATTGGAGTTAAGTCAAATCATACCATAGTAGGGTGTCTTCTGTATCGGCTGGAAACAAATGAAAAACTTCCCAAACTACAGAAGTAACCAGGAAACATTATCTAGATATTGCACCTCTTTCCTAAAGGAACTCCACGTAATGCTGTGAGATTTCAAAATTCAATTTTTCTTTTCCCCTTACTGAATGTTAGAATTGTATCATGGGAATGCTTTCTTTTTAAAAAAAGAAAAAACTAAAGCAAAACACCCCCCACCATTTCAGATGGCAAAAAAAAAAAAAAAAAAGCTGTTAAACAGTGTTCTTGTAAGTCAAATAAGGCATTTAAAGGATGAACTTGAAACGCAAATTGTGCCTGCTAATCCCAGTCAGGTTCTGTGCTTCTTGTGTACATGATAATACTGTGAAGCTGACAATGGGATCAGTAAAGGAGGGGTATAACTGATGTGGCAGACAATAATACAAGAAGCACAGTGTTGACGTTATACATCATTAAGTATTCCAGCATTGTACTGGTTCCTGTTCTTTGCTCTCTCTCTTTTTTCTTTGTTTGTTTGTTTGTTCCATATCTTAAATTTTCTTCTCTGCCTCTTTTTTCCTTAAACCTTCTGCCTCAAATCCTTGTTACCTTATTTTTATTCTGGAATCATTGGTAAGTACGTAGCTGGAGTAAATCTTTACAGTTTCACCAAATGCTTTGCTTATAAAATAACTGCTCCCCTCTTTTATATGGCTTCAATTGATATGCAAAATTTGAACTTCTGTAGCTCAACTAATAAATAAACTGATTTGTTTAGCCCCATCTGTGTGAAAATACAAATTCACACATACAAAAAAAATAGCTTGGCATCTTGGCTGAATGCTACAGAGTCGTTCACAATCCACTTAATCCGGATTTTCACTTGCCCCTGTATGGTAGCTTCCTTTTATTCTTAGGCTCTCCGTATTTTACTTTCAGACTTTTAGTAGTCTTGTTTTTCTGTGTAGAGAGTGCTTAGCTGTTCTTTAAATTAGCTATATCTGATACTAGCTCTGTGAGCTTACTTGATTGTAGTTTATTTGATCCAAAGTCACCTGCTGAAAAGAACAGACCAAATCTGTGCGAGAATATACACACGCATCCGGTCACTCACTCTTTGGTGAATTACAATAAAAAAGCACCTCTTTGTTGCTCTGATAAAAAGGGTGATGTGCTAGAAGAGATATTTTTTTGTAATCGGTAATATGAATCTGATGCTTTTGCTTGCTAGTGTTTGTTGCTATTCTCTCCTCTATAAGCATGTTTATCGAGGTCTACCGAAAGCCCAGAAGCCCATAGGTCAGAGAACAGCATTTTGATGGATTATGGGATTGTAACTGTCCCTGCCAGCTGACAGCTTTTATTGGCTGGGAGGATGAGCCTGTAAACCTTTATATAATTATTGTATTAAAGCCACTGTGCCTCTGTGTTGCTGGCGCTTGTTCAGGGATCAATGTGAAGATAATTTCAAAAATGAATAGTAAGTATTGATCGTCCCTTGGTGGAGCCTTATCAGTGGCTGAAGCAGACTACTGTAGATTATAACTTCAATGTCATTTATGATGATATGATACGTATTGCAGAGTAGCAATTTAAACAAAGGGCTGATTTAATTCACAATGGATTTTTGTAGCGTGATGGGTAATAAATCACAATCTGTGTAATTTTTAGAAATGAACACATGTTGGCAGTAGTTCAGGGCAGTTCCTGGGAGATCTGAAAATGACCAGGGAGGGCAAATATCAGCAGCGAACCCCTTCTGAATGATTGGCCCTTACTTGGTTCTGACATTCAGATGACCTTGGGGCCTCTGCTGGCAGCTGCTGGTTAATTTTCTTCACTGAGGACACAGTTTAACTTTCTATCTGTCTGCCAATTACCTGACATTTTCAACTTATCACCTTCTATTTTTTAAATTATTGGAGGCACATCCACATTTTGACACTTTTTTAGGCAAGTATGCGGTTTTTGCCTGCTGCTGAGACATCTCTCTGCCAAGCTGCTGTAATATCCCTTTTACTCAAGAAATTAATAGCTCACCTAAATGTGAGGTGAAAAAGCATAGATGTTATACGGAAGAGTACAAAGCTTCCTGTCAGTTTAGCAAGAAAATGTGTGCGTGTCTGTGTATAAAAAGCAAATGATACCTGAAAAAATCCCCCAACCCAAGGTCATTATCTAAACATGCAACTGACAGGAAGTACTTTAAGCATATGGTATATTTTAGGTTTTTTTTTCTTGCCAGAATTTTATGTTTTTTCACTCATCAAGAACCATCTTTTCTGAAGTATTGTGAAGACATTGGTTTCAATGGTGCAAAAAACCAGGTTGCTGTGAAGTTCTCAGGTTCACCTGACTCTTACGGTCTATAGATACTTCGTTAAGTGTTTTATGCAGGCCCTCATAGTCTTGCAAATGACTCTAATCAAGATGTGTCCCTAATAAGATATGAAATCCTAAAGCAAGGTAGGTTAGTTTTAGTCTGAGTTTTGAGGCTTTCATTTTCATTCAGAATGTAATGTTGCTTATATATTTCTGGTGAATTCAATGTTACATGTTTTATCTTATTTTTATAGCTTTATAATTTCATTTCTGCTGAAGTCCTGAAAAAAAAGACGTTTATTTTCTCTTAAACTCATAAATAATAGGCTTACGGGGGTCAGTCATAACATATCAAAATACTCAGGACTGATTAAAGTTAATAACTAAATGTTAACTGCTTTAAAAACTTAGAAAATTTGAGGAACAGTATGAGGAAATTATATATGTTGAGCACTGTGAATTTTGAATGTTATGGAAAGCATAAGGGTCTAAAATGCCATCATCATATGGAACCTTATTTGGGGAAGCATTAAAGCATGTATATTATGCATGTAATTAAGTCTCATTAATGGAAGTCAGCCATGAGAATCTGCTTAAGTGCTTTCCTAGAAAAACATGTTAAATCCAAGCCCTGGTGACGCAGTTCAGAATCAGATCTGGTCTGTACTAGGTTGTCTTGCAGAATTACTATAAATGTGACCAAATGGTTAAGTGGGTGTTTTTGGCACACCCCACTGTGCGGTTATCAATATTGGAAATGTTTGCTGGGATTGCTTCTGGCACGTAAAATTTCAACCTTAACATCACAGAGGGTCTAGCCTGCCTTGCACCAGACCAAGTATTACAACATTTTGTTACCAGAGCAACCTATGTGAGACTCTGGAGAACCGGTGGTGAAGAAGCTACCATTTCCTATTGAAATAGTATTTTTTTCTATTTCTTCCTTCACAAAAGCATCTCCTCTGTTCTCTGAAGACTAATTACTGCCTGGAACAGGAGAGGGTCCAAGTTCAGAGCCTTTTACTAGATTACTCCTTTTCTGAATGATTCTTCTCTACAGAAAAGTGAATAGATACACATTTCCTTTAAGTGACATATTAAGGTGATCATTCAGATAAGAAAAATTGTAGGAACTTAAAAATCTATGTAGAAACAGGGAAACAGTTATTATAGCCAGAGACATCAAATGATATATTTGGACAAAGGCAGTTTGGTCTATGCACAACTTCCAAAGCAGGGCAGTAGTTTCCAAGTCTTTAAAGCTGTCTCTACAGCAATCAGTGCAAAAAGAAGTGGATCTGTGTGTAGAAAGAAGCAACTGTCACTGAAGACCAAATATTCATACCTATTTTGATGAGTTAATTTTGGATTAGCTCTAATCTCGTCATGTGGACTGAATTCACAGTAGCAGCTGGAGAGCACTAAATTTAGTTTACTTGACTTGCATCAGAAAAGAATCCAGTCACGTGTTTTTTAACCACCTCACAATGCAAACCAAAGCACAATAACTGAGGGCAGTCAAGGGATTAACTTCAGAAGCGCACTGCCAAACTAAAACATTAACATGCATCTACCCAAAGTCCTCCTAATGCGTAGCCATCCCTCATCACATTCCAACAGTCTCATGGGCTATACTCATAACAGAACATTAGGATTTCCGCTCCTTGAGAATAAATTTGACTTCCCTGTCAAACCAAAGAAGTTGCCTCAATTCTTTCTATAATTGAATGTAGTTCCTTTAGTGTAGCCCTGAAATTTGCAGAATTTTTCCTTATTTTAATCATTTAAAACCAGTCTCCTCACTAGGATTTTCACTGGTGCCCTGATTTTTCACTCCAGTGGATTGTATTTGAGAAGAGAGGTTCCTTAAATGGCTTAAGGTGACACACTAGAGATTGAGAAGAGTCTGTCTATTGAGGCAAAATAGCATTTACCACCTTTGGGTCTCCCTTGCTGTCCATGACTCTTGCTTTGGGCGCATCCACACTGGATGCTGTGACACTACCGCTGTCTCCCTGAGGAACTGGACACTGCGAAGTTCTGAGTGGCTGAGGGCAGGACCCGTGTCAACAATTCAAACATTAAGTACAAAATCTATTGTAAACATATAACAGTGTTAAAGTGTAATAAACTCTAATGCTATGTAACAACATGCAAATGTGTTACATTCTAGACATCATTAAATCTGGTGGTTAAAATATTCTTTCCCAGAAGTACTGATTTGACTAAATTTAAGCATTTCATTAGAATGGATCGACTTATCATAGATTTTTTTTCATGGGCATTTCTTAAAAATAGATTGATTTTTTTTTCCCAAAATTTTCTTATCTTCATAAATAAGAAAGAACCCAACTTTATTTTTTAAGAACTTACAACTTTAAGATCACCTCCTCTTAATTTTAAAGAGGCTTATTCAGAATAGCTGATTACTTGCTTTGGTGATAAATGGGAAATTATTTTCTCACTAGATCTAGCTCTTTTTCACTTTTCTCATTATTAAGAATGATTTGGTAGATGATTTATGTGAATGTACAGATGCATAAAGGTTCTTTGATTATTCAGTCTTGATTCTGGGATAAAAATATTTGGACTAGAAACCTGGGTTGAACAGTGCCGCCTTTGTCCTAGTCAGGGTGAGTGTACATTGTAGTTATGTTTATCAGTATTTGAAACTAAGAAAGAAATGTGTTTTCCACAGATCAGCATTGCCCTCCAAAACGCACAAAGGCTGAATATTTCTTTTATGGGGATGTACATTGTGAGGAGTGCGCACTGTGAATGGGGACTTTTTATTTACTTTTGCATTTTTCAGAAGGGGGAGAAGAGAAGGAAATTTTAAATGTATAATAATATTATCATGTTAAAACATTGATACATAGAGCCTCCATCAAAAAAAACAACAACAACCAAATTTGAAACAATAAGTGAAAATGAATTAATTTTTGCCTTCAGTTGAAACTTTATATGGTCACAGAAGAATTTAGCTTGGACGGGACCTCCAGAGGCCACCCAGTCCTGCCTTCTGCTCAGAGCAGGTCCAGTTGCAGCAGGTTGCTCAGGGCCATGGCCAGGTCGGTTCTGAGCACTTCTGAGGACAGAGATGTCACATCTCCTCTGCGTACCTGTGCCAGTGTCACCACCCTTGTGGTGAGAAAAACTGCCAACGCTCAGAGTTTTGCCCGTTGTCTCTTGTCCTGTCACCGCACACCCCTGAGAAGAGTCTGGCTCTGTCTTCTCTGGGTTCTCCCATTTGAGAAGAAGAGACAGCGACGTGGTCTCCCTGACCCTCCTCTTCTCCACAAGCCCCCGTCCCTCAGCCTCTTGCGTACATCCTCTGCTCCGACCCCCTGCCTGCCTTGGTGGCCCTCCACTGGGCTCGCTCCCGTATGACACTGTCTTTCATAAATTGGGGAAACCAGTCTGGACATGAAGTGGTCTCACAAGTGGTATTTAGGAAGGAATATTAATCTTCTTCATCAAGGTAATTTGTCTATAGTAAAGCAATGTTATTCTGAACAGACAAAATGGTTGACATGGTTGCCTCACTAGCGACTGAGGTTCTGTCTGTCCTGTTCCTCTTCGGATTATCCTAAGAACCAAACCATCTCGGCCAGCTAAATTGCCTTTACTTCTCTTTTATTGCCAGAGCAATGCTAAAAAGCAAAGGGACAAATGAGAATCGTGAATCCAGGTTTCTTAGTTCGATCTGCCCTTCACGTATCCACAGCATCTTGCTGCTCTGTTTTCCTTTGCTACCTCTTTTCTCTATAATTTTTTTTTCCACTGCGAAGCCCCTGCCCCCATTTTCATTTCACCTAGCCAGTGTCCCAAAAGATGAAAGTTTCTTACAAAAGTAATGGGTAAAATGGTCAGTAATTTGAAAATCCCTGGTATCCTTGGAAAGTCTATATTGTTTAGTGAATCTGGTCCTCTGAATAAAAAGTGACTGCTGTGTTTCTTAAAAGATCCATCTTTAATTAATTTTAACTTAAACTCATCAATTTACTTGTAAAATCCAAGATAATTTGTTCTGAAATTTAAGTGCGCATCATTTCAGATGAAATTTCTTATATAAAAATTAGTTTGAATCTCTTTTTCGAGTGCAACGCCCAAGTTAGCTGTAACTATGTAATGGAGAGCGGTGCTTCTTATAGAATGTTTTTTAAACATTTATGCTAAATGCCTGTTGACCTTTAACTACAGCATTGTGAATTCACCATGCAAGTTATTACATAAGTTAATGAGGCCTTAAATTGGGAGATTTTAGAAGATTCTACTGTTTTTGGTAATACAGTAGGAAGCTGTTAAACGTGTAATTCTCCTTTACAGTGAATGATTTTTTTTTAATTGGGCTTTTAAACAACTAACATAGCTACCTAAGATGGCTCCACTGGTTTGAAAATACTATCCTTTATTAGCCAATATTGACCTTGTCCATTGCAAGGATCAAATTCATGAAGTACTATCTTTTATACTTTTTACAGAATTTCAACAAGAACAATATATATAAAAAAATTATACCGTATTTGGATGAATACTTTAGTTCTTTGTATGTAATGCTTTTGTAGGCCTTTTTGTGAAGCTTTTTTTTTTTTAATTGGGCAAAATATGGAAGTTGGCTTTAGATATTCTAGCCAAAGGATAAGCTGGAAAGACAATAGACTTCTACAGATTTGTCCTTTGTGCAGTCTCTATAGGCTTAGGCAAACTCATAAATGGTTTCCATTTTGATTTGATCACATTCGCTTTGTACTCACTTTGTAAAGGAGGCAGTGGGTAGTTATTCCAGTTAGTCTTGCTGATCAAGGGTAGAGATGTGTGGGTATTGAATAAGCCAAACTGATTTGGTGTGCAAATTCTCGCATAGTAAATGAGCAGAAAAAGTGCAAGGCAACTCTTTTTTTTTTTTTTTACAGTGGTAGGTGATAAGAAATTGATATTTGCATAGACAGCATATGAATGTACTATATCACTTTTCATACTGTTTTTCTGTGAGCAGCATCTATTTGCTCATGTTAGTCCTTCAAATTAACTGAATTAACTTCTAGGTAGTGCTTCTAGCAAAACAATGCTCTCATCAAACCCAAGACATTTGAATAGAGTAACTCTGCAATGCTCTCTTCAGTCTTCTTTCTTTTGCACCTGTCTTTTTCGGAGAAATGAGACCTTAACATCATTATCCGGGAAGACGAGCCGTGCATTACAAGTGAACAGTGGTGCAAGCTTGGAAGTGTAAAGGGAGCTGTTTGCAACAGTTTAAATCTTGAGTGAAGATCTTACTGCACTTCTTAGAACAATGTATCTTGCTGCCAGAGCATGAATAAACTAATTGTAGTTTAAGTAGTGTGCTTTATAAAGAATTAGCCTTCTTTGTATAAATGGAGCTGTGATTTATTAATAATCTCAGTCATTATTTGCTGTGGAATAAGTTTAGTACCGCACTCATAAGTCACCATCTCTATTGATATCAACAGTGAAATTACAATGTAATCAGTGTAGGACGTGGAGCTTATGTGACTAAAACAAGTGTACTTAAAATAATCAGTCAGAGCTCAGTTCATGAAGCAATATAAGGTGCCCTTCTCTATGCAATGCACTTTCTCACTTGCACAATTGTTCCAGCAGAAGAGGACCTACAGATCATTTTTGTGTGTAGTTCTGTGATAGCTCTCCTGAAACACTGAATTAAGTAGGATTTGGAGTAATATTTATTTCTCTCTAATCTCACTAACTATAAAATGTAATGTACAGGTATTTCAGAAGATACAAACTGGTTTGCCCAGTCATATCATCAAACTTCCATTGAATGTGTACTGGTTATCTGCATTTATGTTTTTATTTTAGGACAGGCTTTACAACAGTGCCATAGAAGTACCAGCCTAACCAATAAGGGGTAGTGAGGGTAAATAAACTTCCTAATTTCAGGAAATGCATAGCCAGATTTACTGTGAAAAATGGGGCAGTAACCACTCTCACATCTGTTCGGTCCCAAGAGCCAATCATCCAACCCTGCTCTTCTGTAGACTGAGATCTT
The DNA here is from genome assembly GCF_964188355.1 of Buteo buteo. NCBI lineage: Eukaryota > Metazoa > Chordata > Aves > Accipitriformes > Accipitridae > Buteo > Buteo buteo. The sequence goes on along the minus strand of NC_134190.1, from coordinate 4,512,958 downwards.
ATATGTATTCCTTGCTTTCCTTCATTGTCATAATTTTCACCTCCTGTGCGTGTTGTCTTCTCAACGCCATTTGTCAATGCTAAAGTAACAGTCATGCATTCCTTTAAAATCTATTCTAAATACAGAGGGAGAGCTATAGTTATTCCTTTTGTTGAGCAGTATAGTAGCAATTTCTGATGCATATGTAAGTCCTGTGCTTAATCCTGGTGATGACTGCAGCAGGAAAAAGCAAATTTGATGCATATACAGATCAAGATGAAATTAATATGAAAAGATTTAATGTTGAAAATACATCTGGCATTTTTTAGCTTTATGGTCCTTTATGCTTGCAATCTGGAGTACTGCCTACAGTTCTTCTGCACTGATACTGCTTGATAATTTTTTATATATTATCTCCACTGTATTTTAATGTAATTCTATTAATTGAGGGTAGAAAAATTCCCCTTGCTCAAAATTCAAGGAGAATAGGGTTTTCCTAGAAAAGGGGCTAAATTGTTTTTGGCTGTTCTTGGAAGAATACACCGAAGTGCACTCTGGAAATCTGCCCAGCAAAGCAGAAGAACTGATGTCATGGGCTTTCACCTCAGCCAAAAAGCAGTCCCCACAGCTTTCCACTGCTACAGAAACCAAATCACAGCTCAGGTCTGGCAGTCAGCAGCGTCCGCTCAGCGGAGGGACGGCACCTCACCACACTGCTTCATCCACTACCTCCTCTGCTCAGCTGGTGACTGTGCCAGAAAGAGTGGAGTAGATGATGTCTAATAGGAGCTCCTGGGCAATGTCTCTGCAGGCACTTCTCTACCGCTCTTTGACCGCAGGGATCTGTCTCGTCTAATCTGGTGTAACTATAGGATTGCCCCCACACCACGCAGTTGTCCCTTGCTACTCTTTCCTTCCTCCCTAGAAGGTTTTTGGACAGATCTGTTGGTTAGTAGATTTCACTGAGGCAAAAAAAAAAAACCAAAACACACTAGTAGCAAAAAAACCCAAACCCAAAACTCAACCCATTGATATAAGGGAAGTGGATGCACCAGGACTCACTTCACCCATGATAAAACTTCCTCCTTTTCTCTCCTGTGTTTAATACACCAGAGGTACAAATCAGGTTAGAAAGGGACGAGTAGTTGGTTGGCTCTTCTGTAAGCTTTGCTCAGAGCGCTCGTGACTACTGTTATACAACAATGACCACGAACAGCGTAAATCTCGTGAGCAGCAGCTGCTTTTCTATATTTCTTCAGTAAATTTTATCTTCAAAGCACAGCACCCCAGCAGTGACAGAAAAGGAGAGACAGGATCTGAAACCGTTTGCATTTGTGAGAAAAAGAGGTTATGTTATTTTCTGACAGGAGGTTAATGGAGAAATCTGTTCACAACGTGGTACCGAGTGTTTGGTAACAAACAATGATATGTGCATGTATATGCAAATATTATATAACCACTAGTGACAAAAATCATCATACTGGGGACAAGGGCAATTTTTAAAGCATTGTTGACAGAGCATAAAGTACCTTGTTTTGAAAGATACTAAATCTGTTAGTTTGGAGACACAGATATGGAAGGTGGAAAGAAGATTTGCTGTCCGTGCTCACTGGTAGCGAGGATCAGGGAAGGGAAAATGCATTAAGGAGAAAGAAAGAAATAGCTCAAAGAAGAAAATATAGTAAATGTGGCCTTGAAAAAAAGTATTCAGCTAATAAAAGAAAAAACACACTGAAATGTAAAAAGGATGGAAACGGGGATCATGAAAGAAAAATATAGACTAAAGGAATGAAAAGAAAGAAGTCAAATACTTCTCCCTAATACTTATTTGATGTCCTTAGAAGAATTTGTAAGAGAAGCAAGACAAATACAAGCAATGAGCAAATAAAAAAGATTTTTAAATCATGAAGTATGTCACATTTGCAAACTTCTGTTCTAAATCTAAGTTTGAGCTTTGCTGATCTTACATATGTCGTCTCTCATTGGGCCTCAAAAAAAATCAGGAAAGGCTTTTGTGTGATATGTTGGCTGGTCAGCATCAGCTTCTTTCTTATACTCGTGCTTTCAGTTGCCAATAGACCTTTCCTGAAATTAGTTCAAACATTAACACAAGGCCAGTGTAGTTCATTTGCTGCACAGTAAATTTGTCATAAGTTGTTTTAGTAGGATTCAGGTATTAGGCAGCTCCTTCAAGCCAAAAGCATCCACAAAGGCATCATAATTTTAAATCTGGGACCAAATTTTGCTACTACTTTTGGATGACTCACACCTGGAAAAAAAATAGTATTCTTAAGTATGGGGGGAAATAAGGAAGCTCATTGTGCTAGCTATTGCAAGATGTCATGAATGGTTCTATTTCGTAACGATTTTGTAATACTTTTCATATCAAGAGGACTGTACAAGGTGCACAATATGAAAAGTGATTTGGTCCCTTTTGCATATGTTGCCCTTTCCAGTTTTATTTTAGCTTATTTCTTGTTTTGCTTTTTGAAGTGAAAAGCCTTAGTCCTTTTGTTACATTTCTTCAGGAAAGGAATAGAGATAATTTCAATAATAGTATTTTTTTAATCTCAAGATAATGTGAATGAATGTTTATGGCAGTCTATAGAGAATCATTTTTCCATGCTTTGTTCCTTGTTTAGCCTTCAAATGCAGTATTTATCAGTCTGCAGAGCAAAACTATGTGCATGCCATATCATTACTAGCTCAGGGGGAATCATTCGAACCAATGTAATTTACTCAATATTGGTCAGTTTGACTCCTGACCCTAGTCCCCTGACAGTGTATCCTTGGCAACCCCTGATGTGTGTTAAGTCAGGATGTGCTTATTGGTCTCATCTGTGACAGCTTGCTAAAGGCTGCTTAACATAGCTTGGTCTTTTCAAAAGAAAATTAAAAATCCAATAATATACTGTATTCTGATCAGACTGGTATTTATACAAGTACAGAGACAGTAACTTTTATTTTCAGTTCTGCAAATCTGATTTCCCATTTCAAATGGAGAAAAGAGCTTTTGGAAGTAAGTTTTAGAGAAAAAAAAAAAAAAAAGATGTTTTGGAACAATATTCCAAGGAAAAATAATGTGGAGATTATCCAAACATCGGTTATCTTTGTGAGACATTTGGGAAGTTTTTATCTTTCATTGCTACTTATGTATCTCAAACGTGGAAGATGAGAACTGTTCTCCAGATATATACACCATTGCAAAGCCATTTAGAGTATATTAGTGTAAGTAAGAGGAGACCTTGCTCATTGATCTAAAAAAAGTCCTCTGGATTGTTTTACTGGTTTCCTACCATTTGTAGTTGTGAAAAGAAGCAGTTGTTTAACCAGGAACCTTATGATTTTTCCTGTGTGATATAGAGCTGATGTAAAGCCAGCAAAATGTGGTCTTTAGTGTTTTTGGATGGGGACTTTGACCATACGTCTCATTATTTTGCACTTCCCAGTGGCTGGTATGATCCAATTAACCATGGCTAGTGAAGAAAAATTTAACTAAAGCTGCATTAATCTTTGACCAGCCTGATCCAGGTTTGTAGTGATGGGAGTGATACCAGGGCTTACAGTCAGTGTGATCCCGAACTGAGCGCGCTGCCATTGGGACAGAGGATCCTTCTGCTAAACCAGTACTCTGTCACGCAGCTGTGTACACCAGCACAGATATCTTATAGAAGGATGTGGTTTAGACAGTAATGATCAACAAAAAATATAGAAACACAACCCAAAACCTTAAAACAAAAGGTGGGTTCTGTGGCTTGTCAGAACAAGTAGGTGGGAATTCTTTTAATTTCTTTTTAATTTTGCTGGAAGTCTACCTCTTGAAAGCAACCTCTGCTACCAGCTACATAATAGTTTAGAAATTTATTATGGGTTCTTTCATTAAAAGGACATGTAAACACATGTTTTTTTGTATGTACTATTTAGCTTCTGATTATACAGCCATTGTTATCATTTAGAAATCAAGGATTCCTTAGAAGATTGTGAAAAGGTTGGGAATCTGCTGCAAATTTTCTGTCACTAAGTATATTTCATGAGTTTTCAGACTACTTAAGTAAATTATGTTATTAATTCTTTGGTTTTATTTTATATTTTAATTCTGAATTAGCAAATGGGGAAATACCTTAGGAAAAAAATGTTTTTTAAAGAGATGTAGCAGAGTGCTTCCAGGAAAGCACTACTTAAACCAATACTCAGGAAAGCAGTGGTAACTTTATGGGTTTATTTTCACTGTTGTGCATTATGAGCTGAGGTTGCTGTTTGTTTCAAGTGCCTCTTGTCTCATTCAGTAAGTGTCATCCAGTGCTTCAGTGAGGTAATGATTCTCCACGCTGTCTTCAATGAGGGTGTGCAGCACTAACGTATTCCTAGAATGCGTTCTGGCTACTAACAGAAGCAACAATCCTATGCAAGTATTTGTATGAGATTGTGTGTTAAAACTGGTTATGCTCATGTGGAGGTGAATTTTATCTAGGTAGACTTGATTAGACTATAGTCTGTGAGGCTTGAGATCTGAGATGTTGGGTGGTTTCTTTCTGGTGTAGTTGTTTGTTTTGTTGCAGGGTTTTTTTGAGTGTTTGGGGGTTTTTTGTGTTTGTTTTGTTGTTTTTTTGTGTGTGTTTTTTTATTTTTTTCAACTTTTTCTTCTATGTTCACTTGAAACTTCCAGTAAGCTTTCTTGGTCTCAGTAGCTGTGCTGTGAAATCTTGCATTTGCCTACAAGCTAAAATGCCAGTTAGAACAAGTTATCTTATTTTCAGGATAAAAACACGTGTTTGTTAAGAAGATCTAGAATTTACATTCAAGTATGGCACAGGTATAAGGGAAGAAAGAGTCCTATCAACACAAAAATTTGAGGAAAGGGCCAGAGTTCTGTATGGACCAAATACGTCTTTCAACAATACAAAGTAGTTGCAAGTTTGACGTACCTGGCCAGCAAAGGCAGATTTATGCGTGCATTACAAGGAAATGCTGTATCAGACTCGGAATGTGTAACGTGTTACTGGCTCTCCATTTTGGGAACTGATACTAACTGGAATGCTGCATTTGCTGCAGTGCTTCAGGATCAAACCTATGGGCTGCTTTGGTTAGTAACCACTAATTTTGCTCTTCTCGATTATTGGAACATTACAGTTTTGGCTCCTGGCTGGAAACACTGTTAGGTCTAGGTATTAAAAACTTTCAGAAAATTTTGGTTTGCACGTTGTTTGAATTTCTCTTTATAAGGCTTACCATATATATTCAGAGACACGTGCTTGTAAGAAGTTTTTGAAGTAATTTATTAGCAAAGATATTTAAATAGCAGTGTAGTTCTAAAAGTGTAGATTGTATAATAAAATATTGTACAGCTTTAGAGCATTAGTATGAAATCTTATCATTATTCTAACAGGCATACACCAAGAAACGTACTCTCTTAATAAGTTTTGATGTTCTGTGTTTTAAGGCATCAAACAAACTGTTATTTAGTAAACAATTTACATATGTAGGGAAAGAAATACTATTCATATCTCAGTTTTATGATACTAACCCAAGCATTACATAGACTGGCTCAGATGTTTTTTTACTATCAGTAGAGAAGAAAAAGGGCAGTAGAACAGAGAGGAAGTATAGAATTGGCATGCACGTGTTACGAGTGTATAATTACATTGTATGTATGTAAAAAACAGGAATCAACTAACAGGAATCAATAACAACTGTCTGGAAACTTTAGTTTTCTGATATAGATACCATTTTACTAATTGAAATTTTAGCATTACAAACTGTGATTGTTCTCTTGTAACGAGTCTTATTTTACATGGTTTTTTTTATTTTTTTTCCTAATACAGCATAAGCCATCATGGCTTCTTAGAAATTACTTCTTTATTTATGTATAAGCATATGGTTAATGATGTTAGCAGCCTGGTGTTTGTTTACTAACCACAAACTATAGGTGTTGCATGACGTACAATGGCTAAGGTAAATCTAGTCACCAGTAAAATGACAAAACAGTGTATGCACTGAGATTCCGGCTTTACAAGTTTTCACAGAAGTCCATGAGAAAATCCAGCTGGCTGTGGACCTGCCTCACTGATTAGCAGAATAAGGATGTCATTGAGGGACCCTTAGACTGGCTCCTTGGGGCACTTGTCAAATGTCTTAAAATCTGAGGTAGATATAAGTATGCCATGGTTCCTCCAGTCACATCTATGCTGCCTTACTTTTTGTTGGCACAAATAGTTAATTTTGTTTCCCCCAAACCCGAGGAATAATTTTCACCCAAAGGAATAAGAAAGGAACTGACGAGTTATGTTTTAATTGGGAAGTATCTGAATTAATTTAGTACAGATGCAGTCCTTTATTATAAATAAAGGCAAAATATAAAAACTGTTTCATTAAAGAAACCAGCCAGCAGTGCACAGCATTGAGTGACATATTTCAGTTGTAGCGTATTGACCACCAAATCCCTCACTCTGCAATGGCTTCATGTACTCAACTTTACAAACGTTGTTTCACTGACTTGAACCTGTAATAAGTCTGAGAAGACTACAAGTTACTAATGGATAATGTGCACCCACTCACAACTTATGAGTATTTCTTAATATGTGCTTTGCTAATTTCTTCCAGGTTAAACAGTAGTCATCCTATAGGATATACTAAACAACAAAGCTGAATTCATGACAGTAGTAAGAAATCTCTTTATTCTGGTTTTGTTAGGCAGAGGACAAAAGCAGGTAACCTTCTTTTCAGAGGTTATCTAGGATGATAAGCAGCACAGACTTTTCTGGTTCTGAAAACTGACCCTAATGAGCAAGTGTTTGCTTTATATACAATATGTATGGGACTATAACTTTTTTCCCCATTTTTACAATATTTCATTTATGCTAAGGAGGGAGAGAACACTTGGTCAATTGGTGCATTTCAGACAAAAAGAGACAACGTATGAGCAGGGATAAACATTGTGGATCTCTTCGCAAAAAAGGAAATGCCAGCATGCAGATATTATGTATGTGAAAGTGTGTTTAACTGAATTTACAAGAAAATAAAGAGTGCTTTTAGCAAGTCCAACTTGTCTGAGAAGATTGAACTAGTGAGATTACCCTTTCATCAACACACACACACGTTCTCTCTGTCTCACACAGAGACACACATACAAAAACAAACTTGTAATGAGTGGGTACTTTATCAAGGCCTCTCTCCATCCTTCATTAAATGACAGAAAATTGCTCTTTGCTGAGTTTGTCAATGCAGCTTTCCCTCCCAGAAGCCCATTTGTTTCACATGCTAGCACAGAATATTGCAGGAATTTGCAGATTTTAAATGACAAATGTGTCGAAGTTTACCCAGTTCTGAATCATTCTTTTCTCAGTCTGACTACAAGGTACAGTAACTCCCAAAGCTGGACTGGAATTTTTATTTTAAGTAGATCTTGCTGCTTCAGTAGTGAAACAGTGTTGGACTGTGATCTTCTCCTGTTTGACGATGTCCCTAAAGGATTCTTTCACTCCAAAAGCCTTTTCTCTGTACCTTACCTGATAGATGTAGCCATTCTAAACTAAGAGCACGAACAAAACAAATGCATTCCTTTACTGCAACTCCTCTATTCTTTATTGAATTTATCATTTTATTAATTGCACTTACATGTAATGGAGATGAAAGGATGTTTTTTATGAGATAAAAACTTAACAGTTTGACACCATGAAAGGAAAGCAGTTCTTTCTAGCACCTTTCAGGACAGAAGGCACTTACAAATAGCAGCTACTGTGTTGCTTTGTTAGAGTAACACTTTGATGTGTAGGATTATAATCAATGTAAATTATTGAGTTTTACTACTGTGCTGCGTTGAAGGTATAATGTGTTACTTTGTGCAGCCATTATTTATTCATACCAAGAAATTAGCTACATAACATTTTTTTCCCCTGAAATTCTATTTTAAAGGTGAATTTGTAAGTACAAATTCAAGAACGTGTCTATGCGAGTTGTGTCCAGATTTCTAGATTTCAGTAAACACATACCAGGTCTCATTGCTGCATTTACATATGCTATGAATTTCAATCCAAACAAATGGAGAAGAGTTTTAGGACAGAGCCTGCAGCATGGCATGTCCTTTAATTGCCATTTACATAGCAGAGGAATCATTAATTTCTAATTCACCTATTATTCACTCTCTTTAGTATGCTGTGTCAATGTCAGTTTTGGGGCAGTGGAATAGATGTGGCTTTGCATTGCTTTTGCAACCTACTTTTGTGTGTGTGTGTTTTTCCTTTTCTTCTCTTAATGCTTTTTGACCTTAGTAGAATACTACTTCGACATAGGCAGTTAAGGGCTCTTGTTTGGATATGATTTATGGTGCTACATTAACCCTTCATTGACCTAGAAATGCCCTAATATTAAAACAGTTTGACACACAGAAAATCAAAAGCCCTTTTATTGGAAGTGCTATTGTCCGCATCATAAGTTTCCCCAATGTGATGCCACTGTTACACCATCAATTTCCTACCGCTATTGAACACTGTATTGAAAAACTAATGGACAGAATCCTTTGTCATTTCTGTCCCAGTGACCAGCAAATAGCTCCGTGAAAGTCTTCCCCTTCATATCACTTCAGGCATTTCAAAATGACACATGGAAGGTACTCGCTTAGCGTTTTATTAAAGGCAAGGGTGGGCCAGATCCTGCTGTGATCTGTGTAGCACCTGCTGTCCGCCAGCTCCCGCGGATTTCGGCAGAGCCTGGAAGCGCACGGTGCCTCCATGGGGCTCGGGCGAGAGCCCCCGTCGTGTGGTGTGATGATCCTGTATTCATATTTGTTAAAAGGAGAGAGAAACCCTTGTAGAAGATTTTCTGGAGTTCAACAGTAAACAGTCGATGGAGCTTGTGTATAAATTCAGTCAGCTGTAGCTATTGTAAAGGCTTATTAATTTACAAATGAAATACTTTTCTGCGGCTGGGATAGTAACCTATTGCTTTCTGTAGAAATTTTTAATGAATGTTTTCTATTTAAGCCTACAGCTTTGAGCATGATGTTGAAAACCCTTAATGCATTTTTTATAAAGCTGCTTGATTCTAGAGTGCTTTTCCCTACTGGAAATGAATATATTTCTATTTTCAATTTATGTTGTAACTGCTACCTCTTCTTAGTTGCACATTTGGCACCTAGGAGGTGCAGTTTTTAAGTAAATCTTCTATATTTTCACAAAACATTTTTAATATTTAGTCATCTTTCATTCCTTGATTTTGACCCTCACTGAAATCCAGTCCCAAACAGAATACAGGAAAAGTTACTGAAGTCTGGCATACAAATATTATCCATTCAGCAGTTAACCAAACTTTGCAGTAGAAAAGTTGGGGGGGGTTTATTTACTTTTGTAGTAGGCTGCTCTTGCTTTTTGATCTGAATTTCTTTTTCAGTGGTTACTGATACAGATTCCTTTTCTGAAGAAAAAAGAGCCTTCTGTTCAGCTGACCTAAAATAATCATGACTTTTATTTGGCTTTTGCGAGGGACAAATGTTCTTTGCTAATTTAAAACCTTGAGAGGTCTACTTAGTGCACAGGCTGGGCAGGTCATTTAGAAAATGGACTGGTTGCACCTTGAGCAGTGGGGAAAGGTGTCAGCTGGAGTCCAGAGCAAGCGCTTTATCTAATTATTTCCCATTTGTGGTTACACATATATCCTAGCAACTCTGTGTTCACAGACGTCCTACCATTGAGTTTTAAGCGTGTAGGCTCTTCAGCTGTCTCAATGTTGCACTCACTTTGCTATGAAAGGTGGAATTTCACACTTTGCTATGAAAGGCGACATTTCTCATCCCTGCGAAGGATACCTGGACTCGGAGAGAGCGTCCAGGTTTCTTTCCTCGCTTAGCATGGTTCAAGGATACTCTTGCTTTCTGCAGGATTCACCTGGGCTCTGTGGATGAATGTCATGGTCTCCGAGTGTGCATCGGGGGGGCAGAGGTCCGCGTGCACCCGTTAGACCTACGAACAATTACATTCCAAAAATCCGGAATAACTGAAGTCAACAGACATGTAGTAGGTTTATACCCATATAGCCATGAAAAAAAAATCAGGAACCTACTTTCTGTTCCCGCTTCAGGAGAAAAGGATTTCAAAATCCTGCCACTATTTATGGCCACGTCTGGTTGAAACTTCACAGGAGAACGGGTGATGCACTTTCATATGGGATAAATGCAAAAGAGGATGATTTAAAAACTCTTAAGACAGAAAACAGGTTTTGGCAGAGTCTTTGACAATCTGAAAATTTATCCTAGTTAATGGTCACATTTGTGCTTCGTAGTTATGGAATATTCATACATCTCCGTGTTTACAGAAGTTGTGTAATGATACAAAGTAAAAATAATCCCAAGAGGGATTTAAAAAAATAAACAGAAGCAGCTGATAAATGGTGTTTATATGTGATAGTAAAGCATCCCAGCTAGAGAAAACAGACAATTCAGTCTTTCCTTATTATGTAAAACCAGTTTCAAAATCATAAATAAGCTTTTATAGTATCAGTACTGTGTAAATATCTAAAGATTAAAAAATTCCTTGCTTTGTCAAATATTGCTTTCTTGGAGAATAATGTGTGATTGTGTTTTTTTCTGGACAGTAATCTGGGTGCTGTCTGTGCAAACAGAAGAGGAAGCAGGCTAGAACCTAGGGCATAAATTTTAAAATTGGTCCATGTAAGATTATAAGAACTCAAGTGTAATTCTTATTGTGTAAATGACAGCAAGGTAATTAGTAATACTAGAGACTGTCGCTGATGACCTTTAGGGTCACAAGGCAATGTACTTCTCCTTGTTTATTAGCTTAACACAAAGGATCATTATGATAATCCACATTTTTAAAAAACAAACAAACTTTTCTATATTTCTTTGTTAATACAGTCTTTCAGAAGAAATATTTGTGATACATAAAAGACTTACCATAACTCGGTTCTCTCAGAGCTATCTCTAAACACCCTGTTGAAAAAAATAATCCACAGCTCTGTATAGTGTAGTACATAAGCCTCTATATCTGCATGTTAATTTCTATCAAAATAGTTATTTTGATTCTGCTAAGAAAGGTCTCCATTTATTACTAAGGTAATGAATTCTTTGAAAAGTTAGTGTCTGTAATTTCTCCCCCATTTGTCTTTGGAATAGGCATATTTTTGTTGTTTTACTGTACTAAACTGCTTTAGCTGTTTCATAAGGGCTGAGTATTTCACTAAGCTCTTGCAATATTGAAAGAATCTATATTCTGAGAATTTGAAAACATGTCAGCCCACCTAAATTACATATTGATCAGGTTTAATTGCATGCCACCCATCAGTATTAGGTTTGAAAATTCATAAAAGAGAAATAATGTACTCTTTGTGGATGATTACTTCTGGGGCATTTAAATGAATTCCATCACTTAACCCTGAGCCGAGACAGATTATTGAGCCTTGCAATCTAGCCAGTCAAAGTCCAATGCAGTAGAACAGCTGTTTTCTAACTATCAGAGAAAAGCAAAGAACAAACAATATAAATTTATATAGATTTTCTTTTAAGGAAAATAGCAAAGTAAAATGCTAAATGTAAACATGCATTTTTCAATTGTTTCATGAATGCCCATTCTTGTTTTGCTAAATAATGGTCTGCATTTTTAATTCTCTCATGTGCCATATGTAAATTCATACTGTGCTGATGATTTCAAAATCAGAGAAGTACTCTTGAGAAAATTATTTTCCATGCCTTTTCATTTTAACTGTGCATTTGCTTACATATCTGCCACCACTTATTCTCATTTAAAAACTGGGAACGTGGGGTATTTATTCATATTCAGTGTGTTTTATGGCAAACATAGTTTTCAAGGCTGTGTTCTTAAGAAAGTCAACCTGGCAGAGAAAGAGTGTTTATTATTAGTTTTCAGCATGTTCTTTACATTTAGAAATTATGCTTGTCGGTATTGGGTGTGTTTTAAGAAATTGTGCTTATGTATGTTTTTCTCTACAGAATATCAATACAGAGTAAAAAGGACCAGTTAAAATCATTGGTTTTGCTTGGATAATAGTTTAAAAGCTACATTTTATTTAGACACTTTGAGGTAATAAATATCTGTGAGCATAATTAACTGTCTTTTATCTAGGTCTGCTCCTTAGTGATGCCTTTTTAAGACCTTTCGTAATGTCTCCTTTTAATGCTCGGTTTGGCCTTGAAAATGATTTTAAGACCTAAGATATGTTAAAAATGTTTTTCACTATTTTTTCCTGTATACTCATGAAATGGATGTCTCAATTTGTCTCAAATTTTCACCATTTTTTCTTCAAAATGTCTTCATGTGGCCTAAGGTTTCAGTTTTATCAAAATAAAATAACCTGGTTTAGCAAACAGGGAAGCTTCTGTTTGTGTAAATGATCTTTTGATTTACCATGCACCTTGACTTACTGTATAGTCTTTCTAAACTACGGTTCTGATCCTAGTTAATATAAAATTACATAGCTTCAAAAAGAGGATAGAAAAGCTCTACTTTATTCACCCTGAGAATTTTGCTCGCAGTATTCAATGTCATGTTAGGTACATATTACGTATGTGATATATGATATTACTATGACCAACTCAGTTATGCAGTCCTTAGGAGAAAAAAACCCATGTAGTTTGTGGGTTTTTTCTCCGTTATTTCTATATGAAGATTAGTCTGCAATTAAATTGGTAGTGCAGGCATACATACACACTTCAGTATTGTGGTACTTAATCACTTAAATGGGTGACTGCAGATGAGAAACAAAAATCCTGTCTCATGCTTATAGTATTTTTGATCCCTGAAGCAGAGCGCCTCCTTTATTGCATAAAACGTGAGAGTTGTGTCAGTGCTTACAAGTGGCTGGGCATACCTTATATGTGCTTTTGTAGTGATCAGAAAATATAAAAAAGTTGTGTAGTGTAGTTTTATTGTATTTTCCTCCATTTTTCTGGAGGAGAGAGCAGCTGATTATCTGGTAAGATACAGACATGGAGGCAAACTTTCTAACCTCTCATACTCTTCTTTTCATGTTTCTCTCTTAGCTGACTAAGCAACTATTAGTCAAAATAGAGTGGGCCCAGTATTTGCGTATCAAAACATTTTCAGGCATGACATGCTGCTGCTGTTGTTTCAAACCATTATATGAAAGACTGGTGAAAGAACTGGCTTCTTAAAGTTCAGTTATTTGCTCTTAGGGAAGCTGTCCTTGAGCAGGGAAATTTTTAGTAAATTGAGCTTAAAACAGAGTTTAGCTGACTTCAGTTTTGTAAAATAATCTGAAGATACAGGAGACACAGTAAGTCTAAAAAACCTGCCAAACGTGCCAAAGCAACAAAAAAAATTGATTTAAACTTTTCTTTTTCCTTTGTTTTATGATGCAAAGGTAGAAATTCTTATGTCTTGTGCTTTCATATAGGGGCAAATTTATCCCTATTGGAAGGTAACTGGAGTTTTACTACTGATTATGTTGGGTCTAAGCTATTCCCTTAACCAATTGTATTCAGCCTTTATTAAGCCTAGCCAAATAATATTAAGAATAGTTGCAATGTATTATCAATTTTTACATGACTCCCATTTCTTTATATCTGTCCATGACCAATGTCTATTAGTAAGATTTTATTCCTTAAAATCCTCACAGAAAATAAAAAGCAAACTCCCAAGATTTACTCAACCAATGAATTAATGTATTTTGTAATTAAAATAATAGGACTATAAGTAGATGTGGTCAGGACATAGTGTGATAGATACAACTCATATAGGGCTTGTCGTATGAGTAAGTACGTCTGAATGCCGAAAGACATTCTTGCAGCAGTAAAGACAATTTTTACATTAGATATTTTTCATATATCATTCTGTATGTAAGCCCATAATATTGCAATTCAGGAATAGAAATCAAGGCAAAATTTTCTAGAGTGAAAACTGCCCTTAATGACAAATTGGTCATCCAGCCTTATGATGTAAAACACAGGGGATAGCTTTGTACTATTTTGCACTAACTATGGAATTAAATAATTAAGCTGTTATGTAACTGGAAAAGCATTTGCTATAGGTTGGACTTTTACCTTATGTTCTTATTCTTGGCAACATTTTAAGCTCTTTAAGATAATGCTTACTTACTGTATGTTGGGAATCTGTGCATGGGATTTCAGGTCATGATCGTTAAGGGATTTCCTTTTATCATATACTTCTGTTGTTAGCTGTGATCAAATACTATGGCTTAAGGTAAATGCAGTTGTGTAGAGTTTGGTAATATTAAAGCTTTAGCTGGAGCATTTTTGGGCACTAGAAGCTGGGCACATTAAAAGTATCTGTAAATTTTTCTGTCTGTGTGCATTTCCCATCTGTAGCGATGTCCCTGAAGTTCCTCTTCGCATTGGGGTTACAGCACCAATCCACTTTTCTTCTGCCTGTGGACAAATCAATAGCAAATCACTTATTACTTACTGAGTACATAGGAAACAAATCTGTAGAAATCTAGATCAAAGAATGTGCTTATGGCCTCCCAAATTGAAGCTTACCACCTATAAATCATCACTACCTGTAGTCCATGAAGAATTCTGCAATGACTGATGTGTCGGGTTCGATGTAAAGATTTCTCTGTACCGTCTCTTCTCCCCCTGCTCTCCCTTTGCCAGTGCTGTCTTGCTTTCTCTTGCTCTCAACACATTTAGTTTGGAAGACTCAAAATCAGACAAGTGTGGAGTATTTGCACTGTTTTTGCCCCCTTAACCTTAAACTGTTCTCTGAGACTGATCTCACAGCATCCGTTAACTGTCAGGTCTAGCTCTTAGGGATTTGTCAATGTCAATCCATTATCACTTGGCAGGGGCCATCATAGAGTGATACAAAATCCCCGTGTCTCACCCCTCTCGTAATATCTGAAACCCATTGCTCAAAAATCAGATGGTTAAAAAAAAAATTCTGAACCGAAAGAAAATGACAAGCAGGAAAATTCAAAATGACAGGTGGACACCAACTGTAATTTATTGTGCATATAGTACAAAGGTCCCAGGAATATGAGCATTCTGGATGATATGCCATTCTTATTGGAGTCAGTGGGAATTTTTCTATTGACTTCACTGGGGATCAAGATTTCATCCTTTGTGTTTGTAGGCTTCTAGCCTCCTGCAGGGGAAGAAAAAAAAAAAAAGAGAGAAAGAAAAAAATATTTCCTGGTGAAACAAAAAAGGAATATTAAAATTCTTGCTATCTCATGGGATGGGGGGGAAGAAAAGAGAAGAAATTATTGCTTTGGGGTATTTGGAACTTTTTAAACTTTCATGTAGGTATAGAGTAGAATGAAAAAAATAAAACATCTTATTTCGGAAACGTTGACAAATATCTTTTTCTATGTCAGAATCTGATAATTTTGCTTTAAAAATGAAAAAAAATATAAAATTTGAAATACCTTACTCTTTTCCAGTCTTTCCTTTGTGGTATCCCTCCCTCCCTCCAAGCTCATTCAGGAAACTGTTAGAATAAGTTTAGTCCTCATTGCAACCATTTTTTCCAAGTCTAATTGAAGATAGAGATCACTTGACGGGTTTTCATTTTCTAAAAAGTTTTATCATGTCACATGACCCTCTCGCAATTTGATTCACCCTCTCCTCTCCAGAAAGGGAGTCCCTTTTCCCACAGGCTTTCCCTCTTGAGGGGCTTCCACAGCCTCAGCTTTTCCTGCTTACACTGGCAGAAACCCAGAAGTGAATGTGGCAAGGACTTTACATCAAGCTGAAATGATTTGCTGACATGTTAGTGCTTATTTTGCTCTTTGGTTTGTCACCTCAGAAGTAAGCACTGCCAATCGCAAACACGCTGATGGTGTGTGATCCGTTCCTCAAGTTCCCTGGGAACTTTTAGATGAGTGATGGCTGGCTATGCAAAGGTAGGGGGGAATAACAATAGTCCTTTTTTCTGATTAAGAAAATGAAAGACAATAAAAAGACCAAACTGTCTACATGGAGGTAGAATTATATAGAGAAATGAGTAATGCAGAGATTGTTTTACAGGAGTTACTAAAAAGGATGAAGAGCAGAGGAAGTGGAGTTCTTAAACTGCCTTTATTGTGATACCTTACGCTGGTTATGTCACTCAAACTAGAAACATTTGTAATATTTCAACCCACTACTATGGGGTTTTACTAGTTTTATAGATTTACTATTTTACTTAGCATTTCCAGCTGGGATTAATAGAGTAGTCTATGGTGCTAAGTGGTATTGCGAGTTAATATAAACGTCCTTTTCCTGGAGTCAAGCTCACTTTAAGGAAACAACGTATTAGGAATAAAATTGTTCTTTCAACTCCTGCACATTTGTTTCCCCCATTCATTTCCTTCAGTTTTATCCTGTGGGTGAAGTAGTACCTAACTCATTTGTGTTTGCTGCTACTTCTTATTGGGCTTATATTATAAGCATGATTCTGGACTAAAAGAAGAAAATTTGCAGGCGGTTGTAAGAGACTGTAAAGGGGAGAGAGGGGGTAGAACCAGTCTTCCACCTTAAACATCCAGTTCCTGTTGTGAGAGAGTGTTTGCAAATGACAGCAATTGTTTTGTGACTACAGTAAGGAAAAGTAAGAGGTTAATATCAGAATGCAGAGTGATTATTAATTTCTTGCATTACGGGAACTGCAACGTGCACCTCAACATCAAGATCATGTTTAGTTCAACCTTTTTGCTGTGTGTTTTGGGATACATGAGAATGAGAGAAGCTTTTCTAACAGTGAAAGGGCGAATTAGGGATTTATTTTAATTATATACTTGTAGGTAAAGTTTGAAGTTTGTCAAGTAACATGGGTAATTAGAAGATGATAGACCTCCTGTGCGTGTATTTTGAATTAGTACTTCATCTAGGTACTTGGACACTTGTTCATACATAGAGCCTGTTACATTCCTAATACTTGCTTTTCTTGCTCAGACCCTTTATATGTAAAGATATATTGGGCATCTGCAATTGCACGTGCCTATATTTTAAAATCAGAGCTTGAACTTTTTTCTTTGTCGCTTTGTGCATTGTTAATTTTATCGTATTTGTAACACACTCCAATTTAATTATATATTGAACTAAATTGTCTTCAAAGGAAGCTTTTTTCTAATTGTATTGAAGTAGGGAAGAAACTTTTTGATGATTCTGGGAAAATGAAACTTTTTAGTTCCTAAGTTTTGAGTGTAATGATTCTTCCTTATATTGTGTCATAGATTTGCTTTGGTGGTATGTGCTAGGATTTTCTGAATTAATGTGCTCGCTACCACACAAAATTTAAGTGAATCTGCATACTGCATGAAGTATTTTTTTATCTCTACTTCTAATTCAATATTTTCTTTAGAATCTTCAACAGTTAAAAAATCATTTCATTAATAATCCATCTCAAAGTTTCAGCTGCATTTTATCTCATTTGTTTAAAAAGTTATACGTGCTGTTAAAGAGATGTAAGCTAACCTTTTAGTAGTAAACTGCTTTTTAGCATATGTTAATGTTTTCCAATATCCCATTTCAAATCATAACCAAAGAGAATTACGTGAGTGGAAGTAAACAGAAAATATGATCTTGGAGATTAAAGCTACTTCATCCTAATCATTTTTTGTTAGGGTCTTTTACATAGGACAATTAATTAGCAAAGTATTTATCTGCTCCTTACATGTCTGATGTGTTTCCACCATTTTCACTTTTTTCTTTTATTTTTTCTAAGCATAACTCAAATTCTTGCCCCATGTTTTGGGTACCTACATAATTATTACAATATTGTGCTGTAGAAAATTGTGAATTGCACTTGGTTACTGCTGGCAGTCAAGACCCAACAGGACTATCCAGCTCCATTGTCACTTCATTGGTTTTATTCAAGTAATAAAAGGCTGTGCAAGCTCAAATATTCTGGACAATTATAGGATAAACATTCAAGATATGTATCTGAAACTTGCCAGAACCTGAAATTCTTCAGAGTTTCATCTCTTCAGATCAGATTTGGGGTTTTGTCTTAAAGATTTGTTATTTCCAGTTTCTGGCCTATTTGAAATTATTCATCTTGATATGATGTCTTTGTTCTGCCTCCTGGGCAAATGGGGACATCAAACCAAAAAATTAAAACCACAAAACCAAAAAGCCCCAGAAGTTATGAAGGGTCAAGCCTTCGGTTGAATTGTTATTAATGTAAAACACTATAATAAGTAATTTTCATTTCAAGAGGAGCTTCAGATTGAAAGGCATGTTGAAAGAATGCTACGCATTTCTCATCGTTTCACCTTAGTCATTTCCACAGCTGAGTTGAGCAGATGCCTATAGCGACTTTCGTCTTTGTTCTTTGAGAGCCTGACTCGAAAAGGCAGAAGTGGAAATGGAGCAGGAAACTCTTTGTTAATACAAGGCTGAGCACCTTGACCCAGTTAGGAAGAAATTTACCTTTTCAAGCCTTAGCCTCTCAAAAATTCACACAAGAGAACAAGTGTGTTCTTGTTTAGTAGTAAGTGGATGGTGCCACCTTAGAGACTAGTACAGTTCTGTCTTCTTACAAATTCTGTCAGAATTACCACCATCTTGTGTTTATGTATTAAAGGGTAATCATTGAGGTTTGAGAGCAATCTCTTTAATTTTGCCATCACAGTTTAAGACACTATTCTTCCTAAAATATAACCTGGATTCACTCTGCATGCTGTGAAAACCATAAATATCTGTGCAGTACTTATGATCTTATTATCCTTTAGGAATGGAACATCAAAGTACATCACTTCCCCCGACGACATGCACGTCTTCTCACTGTGTGCATGTTATCTCGTAACATGGCAAAGGATGCAAAGATCTACCTGTGCTGTGAAAGCAGAAGCTGTGGATTCACTGGCAAAGTTCTGAAGAAAGGCAACTGTTTTTTGTTGCTTCGGTGCTGTATGCCAAACCATTCATAGAGGATTCCATTAACTTCTGCAATGATTTTAATCACTGAGAGCAAGAAACTACTCATTTATTGTCCAAGTCCTAAGTAATTCATGCTGCATAACTGGAGTCTGCATAGCATAAGTGCTTCCAAATGGTTCGTTGTTACGTAAACCTTAGTAATACAACTATCTCACATACTCAAAATCAATCTAATAACAGCAATAATGTAATTATGAATGGTTAGTTAACTTTTTTTAAGTCCTGCTCTGTCAATGACTCTTTGTATGAGTATCCCTGTTTTGTAGTGCTAGTATAAATATTGAAAAAAGCAGACCAAAACCCTTTACTGAATCTGTAATGCATCATTAATTGTATTGAGTTTACACTGGAAGATTGAGGGGTGGCTGCTGCAAGAAGAGGTCGGGGTCTGTCCCTGTGTTGGACAGAGCCAGAGCCAGCTCCAGCCAGCTTCAAAATGGACCTACCGCTGCCCAAAGCTGAGCCAAATCAGCGCTGCTGGTGATGCCTCTGTGATAACGTATTTAAGAAAGGGTAGAAAATGCTGCACAGCAGCTGTGAGAGAATTGCGAGAGAAACAACACTGCAGAGAGTTCATGAAGGTCTATATCCCAAGGGAAGGATCCCATGCTGGAGCAGGGGAAAAGTATTGAGGAGTAAGGAGCAGCAGAGAGAGCGTTAGGAACTGACTGCAACCCCCCATTCCCCATCTGCCTGGTCCACTCGGCCTGGGGGGAGAAGGTAGAATCATAGAATCGTTTGGGTTGGAAAAGACCTTTAAGGTCATTGAGTCCAACCGTCAACCCAACACCACCATTCCCGCTAGGTAGAAGAGTCAGGAGTGAAGCTGAGCCTGGGAAGAAGGAAAGGTTGGGGGGAAAGTGGTTTTTGTTTTGTTTTCTCACCATGCTACTCTATTTTTAATTGGCAATAAATTAAATTAATCTTCCCCAAGGTGTGTCTGGTTTCCCTGTGACAGTAATTGGTGAGCCATCTCCCTGTTCTTATCTCGACCCACGAGCTTTTTCATCTTACTCTCTTCCCCTGTCTTGCTAAGGAGCAGGAATGAGAGACCAGTTTGGTGGGCACCTGGCAGCCAGCCAAAGTTAACCCACCACATTATTGCAGACCCATTTTAAACAAATTCAGTATAAAAACCTGGCAGGAAATGCTGAACTTTTTTTTTCTTCTTTTTTTTCTTCTCTTTTTCACCATTTTATCTTCACCTCTGTTGAATTTATGGGGCAAAAAAAAGACTGTGGAGGGTGGGATATGCTTTGGAGAGAAACTCTTAATGTTAAAAAATGAACCTGGCATGCATATTGCTTAGAAAAATGACTTTCCCACACTCCCATCTGCCCGTACTATGGATAAAATAGAATGAGGAATCCATTGAAGTAGGAGGAAGTGGAGGGGTAATTGTACTTGAAATGAGAATATTTTAGTAAATGGCCAGATAGAAGGTGGAGAACACAGAGGAATAGCACTTAGAAATCTTCAAATGTTTTTGTAATTCTTTCTCAGCTTTCTGAAAGGGCAGGAATGGGAAAACATTCCTGTGCCATGAAAAAGTCCTGGGAACTGTTTGGAAGAGAAATTGCAGATTGCTCTTATTCTTCTAAGTGACCCAAGTAGAATACAAAGTCTTTGCTTTAGTACATCCTTGAGGTTTGAAAAGGTAAGAATGTTGATGGTTGCACACTGATCTCAATAAGGTATTTCATGTCAGGCAGGCAGAGACCTAATAAGATGAAAGGGTTTTAAGGGGAAGTCACCAAAGTTCCAAGTAGAAATAAGATACAAATGTTTTAAGTTTAATTAAGTATTACAACCATTTCCTGTCACTTGGGATCTAAATTAAGATTAGATCTTTTAAACTCTATGAGCTAGTTGGGATAAATAGGAGAATAACTAGGCAAAATTCTGTGGGCTGCCCATCACAGGAGGCCAAGTCGTGCAAGATTATTAACATCTTCCAGGTTTAAAAATCTATGGATTTGGTAATAAGTTCTCTGTTCCTTGAAGAAAGAGGTAGATGAAAATGGTTCCAAATATAGATTACAAAAAAGGAAGGCAAAATTGCTGTGGTGAAATGCCAGGCTCCTAAATTCTCAAAGTCATTGCAGTAGGGAGGAGAGAAGAATATTTGGCCTAAAAGCCAGGTACAGGTTTTTTGCTATTCTTCCTCACCAGTCAGAACTAGATCCTGACTATAAAAGGTAGGTCAGAAAATGCTGATTTCAAGGCCGAGCTGCCTGGCCAGTTCTGCCAGGTCCGCTACCAGGAATAAAATTTCCACGTAGCTGTGAAAGTATCAGAAGACTTCTCAGTGTGCTGGTCAGTGACAAGATTTCACATTTGGGTTTCAAGTTCTTTTGAAAATTAGTTATCATTATTACAGGTTAAGTCTGCATTAACATTTAAATCCTTGGACCTAACGTTTTACCAAAATGAAACAAAAGCGGTATAGGCTAAACTGGAGACAAACTAACAGTCGGTGTCAATCTCTACTGGGTTACGTTATTTTCAGGCAAGCAACAGCTACTGTATAATCAACACTGCTATTGTATAACATGAATTGTTTCTACTGCTTAAAAAATGTTCTGGACAATCAACTGAAAATCGTGTTTATGTTTTCATATCCTTGTAAGTCAACCCTTTACATGAAAGAGACAGTGCTGTTGGTGGGATGGTAAAGACCTCATTCAGTTTTTCTGTGGTTGTGTTTCTATCCCTAGAATTCATCTTATGTTTATAAGTCTAGTCCATGAAAAAAAAAACAACTTTTGCCAGTGAGTGTAAGCTTGCAAGTAGAATTACTATTGATGCTGATCTTGCAGTAGTCACGGAGCCAGACTGAATCCATATGTAGGAAATGAGCACTAAATGCCTTTATATCTTGGTGCAACTCGGTTAAAGATGTCTTGGTCTACCTTTCTTGTTTCTATTTTAACGTCAACATGAAAACTGAATAAAGGTTCCCCCCCCATCTCTGTATTAACATATTTACAGAAGCATTGTATTAGCTTAAATTATGTTTGGGCAACTTTTGACTATATAATTTACATCAGGTCCTTGTCTAGTAAAACATACAATTTCCTCTTCTACCAGCCAGAAATCAACCACTGGCTTTTTATATCAGCCCTATTGTTTGGGGGGATTTTGGGGGGTGGGGTGTTTTGGTTTTAGTTGGTTGGGGTTTTTTTAATTAACAGACATATTTGCTGTGTGTGTTTAAAAAAGGAGCAGCTATGAACACCACAACTCAATGATTCAGTGCTTTTTAGATAACATCTATGCCTATACTCTGTTTAAAGAATGCATACATACCCTATTGAAGTCAATGTTAATCAGTTACTTTACCCATCATGCTTGTCCCTGAAATACATGGACTGAAACTTTTGCTCAGATCCTTTCCTGCACTGGGTTTCAGAAGATGCTTTCAATTCAGATTTTAGCAGAAGTGACTTTGAAATAAAAGGCAACATATTCAATTTTTTTTTAGCTGACACCTTAGCAATACTTCATAATAATAAAATAAAAGCAAAACAAAACAATCTGTCTCCCCCCCTCGCAAAAAAACCTGAGGAGCTAAACTGCCAGTACAGCATGATTTTAGCCACAAATAGAATTGTATTATCAGCTTGAAAGTAGCTCTCAGCGGGGACTCAGACAGCAGACGGGATTGTATTATTCTGCCATTCCCCTATCCATCTGTTAAAGAAGTTCTGTTTGGAATCAAATGCTCTTCTTTTTAATTATTTTTTTTAAGAATAATCTAATTTTTGAATACAACCAGTGGCACTTCATGTGTGCACACCTTGCAAGTATTTAGGAAAAAGCTTCCTTTGTTTGTTTTCATCCAGGGAATTCATCTCCACTACCTTTATTTCTTTTAGAATTGAGTTTGTGCCAATCCTGAATACCCATTTGAACATCTGTAACTATAGAATCTCCCCTGTTTTCTTCTATATTGTTTTTTTTCTGGTTTGGAATGTCTTCCCCCTTGCATGAAATTTTCAAATAGTTTTTTGGTTCTTTTAGATACTGTCTCTTTCCAGGAAACGTGCTTGAATCTCTATCGTAGCTACAAGAAGGGAAAAGAAATGAACTCAGTTATTAAGACATGTATTCCCCCCTGCCCAATAAACTCTTCTTTACTCTAGGTGGTACTTGTGGTGTTATCTATTTTTGAAAGCTTCTCTCTTTAGTATAAAGCATGAAAATAATGGTCCAAGAAGGGATTCTATACCAGCAAAGTGCTTGTAAGGTATGTTCGTTTATATTAGCAAATACTGCTTTTGTGCTCTATATGTCTCCTAAATGAAATAAAATGCAGCAAGAAAAGGGCATAACTGAACCTGTGTTAGAGATTTCTGCTGGTATGTATACATTGGCAAGAAATTGCTGCTCATCATGCCGGCTGAATATGAGCCGGCAGTATGCCCAGGTAGCCAAGGTGGCCAACAGCATCCTGGCCTCTATCAGCAATAGTGTGGCCAGCAGGAGCAGGGCAGGAGTCGTCCCCCTGTACTGGGCACTGGTGAGGCAGCACCTCGAGTCCTGTGTTCAGTTTTGGGCCCCTCACTACAAGAAAGACTTTGAGGTGCTGGAGCGTGTCCAGAGAAGGGCAACGAAGCTGGTGAGGGGTCTAGAGAACAAGTCTTATGAGGAGCGGCTGAGGGAACTGGGGTTGTTTAGTCTGGAGAAGAGGAGGCTGAGGGGAGACCTGATCGCTCTCTACAACTACCTGAGAGGAGGTTGTAGTGAGGTGGGTGCTGGTCTCTTCTGTCAAGTAACAACCAATAGGACGAGAGAAAACCTCCTCAAGTTGCACCAGGGGAGGTTTAGATTGGATATTAGGAAAAATTTCTTCATGGAATGGGTAGTCAGGCGTTGGAACAGGCTGCCCAGGGAAGGGGTTGAGTCACCATCCCTGGGGGTATTTAAAAGACGTGTAGATGTGGTGCTTGGGGACATGGTTTAGTGGTGGACTTGGCAGTGTTAGGTTAATGGTTGGGCTTGATGATCTTAAAGGTCTTTTCCAACCTAAATGATTCTATGATTCCATGCTACTGTGGTACATACACTCAGAAGAGGTTGGTGCATCGGCTTAGCTTTATTCTCTTTGCAGTTTGGATTTTTTTCTCTATTAGAGGTGATGAAAAAAGTATCTGTGGAAGACAGTAGGAGGTATTGACAAAGATAAATGCAATTTAGAAGTCTTTAGAATTTTATCCCATTGATATTGTTACCATCTTTTATGGGAAGAAAGAAAGAAAAAAAAGAAGAGTCCAAAGGAAATTGGCAGCACAAACCCCACCTCAGGAAATCATGAAAAGCCAGCCTTAAGAAGCTAAATAAGAAAGTGTATTATGAATTCATTCTGGTTATATAAACTACTGCAACGATACAATATAGTTGCTATATACCATATGAGACCGTTTGTTTTTCTACGTTTTTTGAAAAGCTCTGTGTGTAGGTAGATTGAGAACAGATTGAAGTTTGGTGTGCCAGCAGAGAATTTAAGAATAATCTTTGGAGTTGTCTAGACTGTGCCTTTGTATGGCATAGATTTCGAAGAAGGATTTTTCTTTGATTCCTGAACCAAAACACTGAATGTGTGTAGCCAGATTGTCTGGCAAGTATCTCTTTTGTATTGGGATCTATCACAGACTTTGTGGTACAAAACTGAGGTAGTCAGGGTAAGCAGGTTCTGAGGTTACACCTGCCGTATCCTGCCTCAAAATACCTACTTGGGGTGTTGATGTGCTTTCCAAAAAGTGAATACATGAAGATAATGAGTTCCTGAAAATGTCCTGGTTACATTAGCACTAACATTGTTTGATCACAGACCTCACAGACAAAATCCCCTCCATCTCCAAATTTTACTCACCTGAACCTTTTGAAAATGTTTTAAAATGCACATACTTAAACAACTTTATTAGAAAGTAGTTAGGCTGTAGTTCAGCATCAGTGGGTTTGCATGTTTAGAGTCACTTTGAAAGGAGACTATCGAAAAGGAGATGGGATGGAGTTTATATGTTAATGATGGAGGGGCACACAATCACTTTCAGGAGTGACAAGGTGGGAGTTCTGTATCTCCTTCACTTAAGTGACATTGTGTCAATTCTTCACAACTGTCTTCTCCTGATAATCTACCTTCATCTTTTTCACTGCTCTAAAATTAACCGTATGATGTCAAAAACAGAGCAGCTAAGAGATAAACGGAGAACTAGGTGCCTTTTGTAGACTCACAGCACCATAATGTGGAGGGGAGGCTATGCCAGCGCAGCAGACTCTGCAGTACAGATTGTCTGAAATTGGGAGTCCTTGGGAGCTGAGGTTCAAGAGCCTGTATTTGGATACAAACCTATCATTACTGATACTAGTGCATCTAGCTAATAAATGAAGAGACATGACCTGTGCTGAGGATGTCTATCAGCATTACCTTCCATCCTTGTACAGTTACCTTTCAGTCTTGGCACCCACAGTACCCTTACATTGCATTAGAAGATGGTGACTGATGCTTTCCAGGTTGTGTGTTTTCCTTACCCTTCTTCAAATCAAGAAATAAAAAGCTCAACTTCCATTTCCTAGGAAAAACCCGATTCTTTACTGCCTACTAATCAAGTCAGGTTTGTGTCTGCAAATGTGGTAAATGTGTGTATTTGCTCTCTACTGAGTTTTCTTCTAAGTGATGTTTTCCAATACAAAATAGTCTGAAGGAGCTATTGGTGTATTAAGTAGACTAAAATATAGTACAGCTGTAAAATTAGATTTCCCTTCACCTGAGGATTAAAGGGAAAATGACTATGTAAATAATAGAAGCCTAATGTAGTTTGCTTTTCCTGTGAAATATATGGTCCACAAAATGCATACACTTCAGCAACCACCTACAGACTGTTTATCAAATGTAGCCAGGTTAAGCATGTTATATCTGGGATTATATCTCTTCACAATTGAAATTATCTATCCATTCTGTGACATCAAGACCAGGAACCTCAATTATTCTTTGATCTTTCCCACAAGCAAGATAATAATTGGAAGTTGACAAAATTCATGCTCAGGTTGGGGGATATTGATTTCTGTTTGTCTTGCATCTTAACATCCAGAATGTGACTGTCATGTATACTAAAACATGAAATTTACTGTCTTCATAAAAGTTTTACTAAATCAGCCACCAAAGGAAGGAGTTATTGGCAGCTTTTTCATTACTAAGCATAGGGTAAAGCACCTGATTATTTTTATATTTAGAGGTTCCGTGGTGACTTGCATGTACATCAATAAATACTAGGTCACTTATGCGCTCTGAGTAAAATCCTTCTTGTTTTTAAGTACAAAATTATTTTCTTGTTTATTGGCACAAAATAGTACAAGAACCTGTTCTTTGCATATGAATATGTTCCTAGCTGTTCATAACCATAACAGTGCAATTTCATCTGAGAGTAATGTAGTAATAAAGAGCAGGGCTATTTTGAAACAGTTCACCAAAAACAAATATTCTGATAAAGAGTGCAGGCGTAACATTCACTCTCATGTGTTCCAAATTTTTACCTCACCTGTGATTGGGCTAGACAAAAAAGGAATGTTGAGAGAAGAGAAACAATTTGATTACAAGTCTGTCAATGTTTTCATTGTTCATTTGAAAGATTAAAGCACTAAATTCACAGACACAGAGCCCCCCTCTACACTTCTCATCTCTTTTCTAGCTTTGATATTATGACTGGTTTTACAGATAATCTTACCACTAGGACTCTGGAATTTTTCTGAACATTTGGCGTCAGTCTCTAAAACATGATTGTTAAGGAAGCAATAAGTAGATTGTGGGGAGAGCGATAGGAAAACTTTCAAAAATATGTGCAACCTACATACTTTATTTTTGAAGCAAGGGATATCTGAGCAGCTCAATGAATGCAAGTAAGCTTGTGATCTTGTTATTAGGGTCTTTCAGTTTAATTAATACCTGATGTGTCTTGATACATGACTGTTCACCGGAACCTGTATTAAAAAGCAGAAAATTTGGGAGCAGTTGGAGGAAATAATATAATTAGTATATAAGATTCCCTCCTCCACTCCCCCCCCCCCCCCATTAAATTTAAATGAATATTTTGCTGTTTTCATAAGTGACAACATTTTAAGCTATTGGGTGGAAAATGTTTAGCCTGATTGTTCCAGCAGCTGCAATTAGAGGTATAGTTGATCAGAAACTTCATTGTGCTTATAAAATTTGCTTTTGTCTTCCTCTTATAGTGGAACCAAGAAATCTGAGGCATTATCACTTGATGTTTTCAATTAAAGTTATTGAACTGCACATGAAAATAAGAGTTACATGGAACGTAACCTTATTTGAATTGGATACTCAGAGCTGTGGAATATGAAATGGAGTGATTACATTTCATTTTTTAATAAAATTTGTTTAGAGACAGTAGCTTGCCTGTTAGGATGGAGTGGAAGATGCTGAGCCTTCACTGAGTAAACGATAATTGTTTAGGGACGCTGCAGAAAGGAGATTTAAAATTCTGCATAAGTTTTGTTAGTTCAGAAAAAAACAAGTCATAAGCATGTAAAATGATGAAAGCTTTCTTATCCAAATATCTGTTCCCTGTATCACTTCCAGGGAAAGTTGAATTGATTGCAACCCACAGAGTTGGTTAGGAGAGCAGAAGGAAAGAAATACAGAGACTAAGATGGGTCTGTGATGAATATGCTGTGTGGATTCATACCTTAGGTCTATTGCTACATACATCTCCCCGTATATCGTTTAGGTGTGGATTGTTTGGGTTATGATGGAGAAGAGAAAAGTAAGACCAAGTTTGTTGAGGCTATGGCTTGTCTCTTCCCTCAGGTAGTTTTGAATTATGCTGAATTCACTAAATATTCTACCTGGACAATTTTCAAGGTTAGATGCGCTTCTGGAGGATCCCATACCTTCCTTTCTCTTAAGCCGGGTAGTTAGGGCACTGAGCTATGTTGGACTGATATCCTCTGCCTCGGCCAGTGGCCACCAGGGGTTTCTTATGGAAAGCAACTGTGAAGTGATTTTTTCCCACTGGTGCTATTAACCAAAGTGCCCTCTCTCCCTTCTTTGCCCTAAGACACAGTGTCTCTATTGCTTTTTCTTGCTTTATGACTCAGTAAACACTTTAAATACTTAAAGTATTTAAACAAAGTGTAACAACAATCCCTAGGAGATATTGTCTATGTGTGGTGGGTGTGTTCTTCTGTATGATATTAGACTTTTAGATCTCTACCTGGGCACACTTCAGAATCTTTCAGCATCCTTGCTTATAGTTTTATAATTACTAATATGAAACCGTTCCATTTGGTCTTTATTCATAGCTATGGAAATTACTTCCATCATTTGTCTGTGGGGAAAAAATAACCTTGTTTCTTGATTTTTGTGCAGATTAAATATTTAAAATGATGAGTAAAGAGTTGATTGGGGGGGGGAGTGATTTCAGGAAAACACATATCATTATTGTTCAACTGAATCCTTTCTGTTACATTCCCCGCCTAATTCAAATTGCCATGTTGTTGTTGGAAACATAATCTGTGGTAGCAGTAGTGCTGCTTCAGCTTAGTAGGCAGTTCTCCAGACTTTAAAGGCTAGCTTGACCTCTTGCTCTGTGACCTGCATAAGGGGAGCAGTGCCACTTCAAGAAGGGCCCTTGCAAGATGCAGTGCCTCAGTCCTTGTCAGAAAGAATTGCTTTGCATTGTGCTCTGCCGTAATGTGTATTTTCCACATCTTTTTGCACCTCTAAACAGACCTTGTACCTCCTAAATATTATAATTAGCTAGCACATACTGAACAATCAGAATATTCAAATTGTCGACCCTTCTCTTCCTGTTGCAATCCAATGACACATCTAGTGCACACAACCATATGAGAGGCAAGGGGTGAAAAAACCTTTGCTTTTGTTTCCCTGTGTTATTGCTTTAGGCCTTGCAGTAATCTGGATCTTCTGATGGCACAAGCTCCTACAAAGAACATTGAATTCTTACGCACGTTATATTTCCTCTATGTCTTGATCAGTATAATCCTGCTTCTTGTGCCAGCCAGAAAGTAAAAAATAATGGATTTCATGGAAGTTTGTGTTCATCTTATTTTCTAGGCTATTTTTTTTAAGACACTAGTTTTTGTGTTTTCTGAGGTTGGAGAAGTACTAGATCAGCTATGAAGCCCTACAAACCAAATTTACAAACTCCATAAATCCCACCACAGAAGTTCTTGTACTTTTTTTTAAGCAAGTGCTGATGTTCAGTATGTCCCTGTGCATTTTACTTTGCATTCATGACATTTTTTTGCAGTAATTGGGAGTGAACTAGTGGAAAAAGTTGCTGAGGGGAGGATAAAACAAAAGATTTGGGATGTGTGAGAATGAAATGGTTCTGTTAGTTTGTACTTTTGTTACACTTCTCAGTCTTATTTCAGTTTTGTGTATTTTGAGATTATGGAACATTCTCCAAAACTGTGGTTTACTATGGTTTCCTACTGTTTTTGTGATACTGTCTGACTTGCTGACAAGAATTAAGTATCTTTCTTCCTTAACTGTGTTTTGAAACCCAAACTTTTTTTGGCAATATGGCAAATCACACACTTGCTATGTGTGCTTATGTCCTCTACCCAGACTGGAAATACTATGCAGACGGGGGCAAAAAAAAAAAAAAAAAATTGTTTTCTGTATGTTGCATTATGCATATTTGTTGTGGAAGACAATGTATGAAACATATACTTGTCAACTTTGCACCTTTCAAAGGCAGTTTCTTGACAATCCTTATGGGAAACATTTCGAGACTGTTTTCCAGTGGATTCTCCTTTTACCCCACTGTTTTTGCAATCTCAGACTTGCCGCTGTATCTCTTACCTTGTGTCAGCAGCTGCTGGTGGGGCTTATGCATATTCTTTCCATATAGCTCCTTCTGATGGACGTGATTCCTTTCCTTCTTGCTAATGACCCCGGTTCTTTCATTCAGCAGTGGCACAGCCACCCCCCAGGCCCTGAGAAACATGTGGCTGATGCATAAACATGTGCATGACACACTTCTTCAGAGCATCTTTATTGTGCTTCAGAGCACTAGACTATCTTTTGAACCTATACAACCAATATAATCATTTTAATCTGAATGAGGAAATCACTATATTTTAGAAGTACTAAATAACGAAGACTTTTAAATGTAAAAATTGTTTTGCACACTTAGTGCAGTAACTTAGAGTAATGATTTTTCTCTGAAAGTTTTTAATTTTCGCTGTACCTAGTGGAATACTTATGTAATAAAATCCATAGTAAGTATATATAAAAATACATTTTATATCTATGTTTCTAGAACAAATTCTTTGAATTGAGAATTCCATGACAAATTGGTTTACTTTGCATGAAACATATACACTTTCTGAAGTTATCTTTGATTCTTGGGTGCACCTGAGAAATCTCTATTGGCTGGTGCAGTAACTTATGTATGAGGTGGTGACCTGCAAGGTGGAAGATGAAGGCATAGTTATCTCATTATTAAGATTTGCTGCAATTGTAATTTTTGTTTAAATTGTTTTATTGGGGATTGTCAAAGTAGAAGGTGAAGTACAGTTCAAAGAAGGTACAAGATGTGTACAGATAGCAAACTATTATTTGCATTTCACTGTTGTCCATAAGAAAGTTGTTGTTTCTCTAACACTGTAAGCATCCAGATTTTCAAAATGCAAGGGCAGTAAATCACTCTTTACTACATAGATTAAATTCCATTGCAAAAGTGCATATAGGAACACATACACACACATATACCCTGCTAGATAGTGAACCTAGCTGGGGTTACATCCCCCACCCATCATGCTTTTCTGACTCCAGTAGTATAACGTCTGACTATATTTCAGTTGTTAAGAGCTAATGCAGCCAGGGAGCTCACCAGCAGCAAAAAAAACAGAGATGAGAATC
>NC_134190.1:4474700-4477200 GCF_964188355.1 Buteo buteo | reverse complement strand
AGAAACTTGTTATCTTCCAAGTCTGCCATCGGATAATTTTGTCCTACTTCTTATAATACAGATGTTGAGATACCCAAGACAA
Source organism: Buteo buteo (assembly GCF_964188355.1). Lineage (NCBI taxonomy): Eukaryota > Metazoa > Chordata > Aves > Accipitriformes > Accipitridae > Buteo > Buteo buteo. Next base: position 4,477,118 of record NC_134190.1, on the reverse strand, counting down.
AGTTTTGTGCTGTGGAAAGGATGCATTTTAGCAAAGTTTTTGAAGAAAAATTTTGCTTTTATTGAAAACTTGTAAGGGTTATTTTCTGTTTGTTGTTTTTCATTTTCCCTGAGATACAACATTTTGATTCTAAGCCGTGCTAATCAGTAATACACCTTGTCAGCAAACATACAATCTAATCCAGCAAAATTATTGCTTAAACTAGTTTAAGATGTTCTTCTGATATCAACAGAAGAACTGGAACAAGGAAAATTATTCTTGAAATGACTGTAACGTTTTTAATGTGGCACAAAGATTAATTAGTCCTTAGATCAGCCACACGAGGGACATGCCATCCTTCTTTTCAAAATACTGAAAACTTTAGAGAGAGGAAAAGTGACTTGTTGAGGAAAGCAGGTGCATCAGTGTCGGAAGAGGGAGAACGACTGGAAGGACTTCCATGTTACAACCACAAAAGGCACATCTGCGTCACGGGGAGTCACGCTGTAAAAAACAAGGGTTGGCTGGGCTGCGAAGCCCAGAGCCCTCCTGAGGTGGCACAGCAAAAAGCGGAATTAGCCCAGCTGAGATTCCAGGTCCGTCACCTTGGGCAGAGCTTCTGCTTACGGTGCCGCGGGAGATGTCCCAGCAATCCTGGGACTCGTGGCACTTCCCTGCTCTATGTTAGCAAACCAGTCTTCAAGGTGGTGGGTAGAACTTTTGGCAGCTTGTACCATTAGCAGTGCAGTGATGGCCTTGGACAATGCTCTTGCCTTTGTTATTGATGGCTTGGGAACATGAGGATTGCCCTGCCGAAGCAGCCTAGCGTGCTAATGAGTTAATCCCACTGTCTCCCAAGCCTATATGAACTATTCAAGGGAACAGTGTAAGAAAAGCCATAGTGAAAAATATTGGGAAAATCTACCACTGGTGTTTTTTTCCTTTTTGAATTCTAGCAAATTAATTATGTTCTTAATATCTGGATTTGATGTTTCATCATACAGATATCTGTAGTTTGGTTTTCTGTCATATCTGTTTACATGAATCTGCAACTGAAAAATAACTTGCAAAGCTTAAAAACCCAGTGAAACTAATGAAAGATAAGTAAATGTTAATTGAGACCAACTTATTTATATGAGTTTTCTGTAAAGTAATACTGCAATGAAGTGTTTGATTCCAACTCTCCAAAGTGAGAGCTGGAATTCACCTAAAATAAAAATTGATTGGAGCCCTTCTTATTTTTACCAAAAATGTGAATTGAGCAATATGAGTTTTGATTAATTTTCTCATTAAGTGCCTCTTGTATGAAAACAAAATAAAAATTATGCCTAATTTGTCTAATGATTTCATTTAGGAAAATGATTCCATACAAATATTTTATGAGATTTCAGTTGTAAGCCAACTGCATCTGAAATAAAATTCAGATAAATATCCTGCCAAAGCTTCTGAAGTTCACCTAATAGAATGAAAAATAATTAAGTCTTCTCCATATTGCCCTGTGCTGCTTGGCATGTGCACACGGCTATCTCGAAGCTGCTGTCGTGGTTTGTTTCTATATGAATGCCCTTGTATTTGTAGAACTCGGAGGGATTTGTGGTTTTCATTCTGTTTCTCCCTTTGGACATTCTTACTTTGGTAGACCTGTTGCAATGACTCTCAGCATTTTCAGGCCATGAAACCTTCTGGGCACAAGTGTCCATGGTATCCACCAAGGTGTGAGTTGGAGAAGGAGTCAGTTTGATGTGATTCCTGTGGATTAGTCAAAAGAGAATAAATTGCAGAAGTAACAGTTATCCATAGGGACTTATACTGCACCTTGTAATTCTGTCAACGTATTGTCCAGATAAATACTGTAGCAGGAGGCCATCCATTGGACTTAAACTCTTTTTCCTGTGTGCTTGCACAGATTCTATGGCATCCTGAGGATAATTTTGGCAAGTAGAAGAGAAACAAACTCCCATGTTTCCAATTTTCAAATAACTGTTCCTATAACTTGCTTCCTATATAAAGTCAATGAGTTATGCATACCTTGCAAGGAAAAAAGTTGTAACATTAATTAAAAATAATAGGACAAGCAACTGCTTAAATCATGATCAGTCATCCAAGAGCTAAACTAGCAATCACAATTCAGAAAACAAATAATATTTTTGGTTTAAATAAAAGTTTGTTTTATAAGGTTATTCTTCATATTCAAGTTTAAATAAACCTGTAATCTCTTAACACTGTAGCCTTTAAGTGCAAAGTTGACTTCTTACTCTTTAGACATGGTAATGTCTTGGTAATTAAACTGACGAACAATTAAATTATTGAGGTCTTGATATCTAAAACAAGGGAAAGGGAGATACACATAGAGGATACATGCGTGGCAGTGGATAGGATGTGAACTGCTACCAGCCGTTGGTCCTCCTGGGGCCAGAGCATGTTAAGGTTCAAATTTTA
>NC_134190.1:4399700-4469700 GCF_964188355.1 Buteo buteo | reverse complement strand
GAGTAAGATGCCTGAATTCCCAGTAAGCAGGAGTTTGAAGGCACAGCCTTCAGAGTGCAATTCCTGCTGGTTAGCATAGAGAGTCGAGCGTGGCTCCAGCTGTGAGAACCAAGCCTCATCCCTCATCTCCCTATCCCGCCTAGCTGGAGTCAGGGCTGTGGACCCAGCTGGGACACTTGTGTGGGCCAAGACCATATAAAGTGGGGCGATGGAGAAGCGTTCAAGAACCTCCACGTGAGTGTGGTCTTCAACACCTCATTATTTTTTAAACATGTCATAGAATTACATGTTTTAGACGTCCTCTGCTGTCAATGGGGGTTAGTTGTTGGAGGTGCAAGCACCACAGGAATGATTTCCAATACTTTCTTGACTGTTCGTGATTAAAATCATTCCACTAAAGGAAAGGTAAGTATGGGCAGATTTCCCTGTTTCTATTGCCAGCACCTGGACTTAATCACAGAGAACTTTTTTCACAGAAGCCTTCTGCTAAAAGTTTTAGCAGTTGCGAAGTGCTGGCGCTAACATTGGATCTACTAATAGCAGTAAGGCAGCTGTTTTGGGAGAGGGGACACCCCTTTTTCAGAAGGCGAAGGAATACTTCCACATTGCCACGACACCTCTATGCTAATCTGGCAAGCCCTCTGAGGCAGGGATTTCTTTTCATGCCTCGTTTTGTGGATTTTACTACTTGTAAAGAATATGCTTCTCTGTAGTACATACAGAAAAAATAAATTATTGTTTAGACTCAGTTTCCTTCTTTAGCAAGAGCCAGCAAATTTCCTTCCAATTCAGGTGTTTCAAAATCCTATGGAGCTGAACTTCTATTACTATAGTTGAATTTGCGTCCAAGTATCATATACACTGAAATTCCTTTGGTGGTCTCCTTCACTGGAGTTGTAAGTCCTTCCTATATATTAACGTGTGCATTTGGCAGCACAGATTTGAGGTGTGGAAGCAGACAGTTGTCCCAATTGCAAAACGAGGTACATGGGACCATCAGTGATTTGCCCAGGGGCAAAAGGAAAGTCTGTGATTAAAAGGGGAAGTCAACCTCTGTCTGAAAAGTCCCGGAGCAGAGTAGTTTAATACAGAGGCCAAGACATGGGATCTTCTTTCTTCTCACTCAATCACTGAATTGCTTTTGTTTCTGCTGAATTTAATTTGGCATTTCTTGTGCTGGTGAGAGCCTGAAGCCTGGGAGATTCTCAGGGCTTCACATTGGGGCTAGCCCTAGTCCTAGTACTGGATTCCGAGTCTGTTCTTCTAATCACCAAGTTTCTGCTTTCAGCCAGGTCAGCGTTCACAGGTTATTGCTTCTAGTCATAATTTCAGAGATTACATGAAGTGAAGTCATGGTAAATCTTCTCATGTAATTTGGAATTTAGCACTGAAAATTTTGGAATGATGACTGTGGATATATAGCGTTCATTTGAGTTTTCAGTGCTTCTGAAGACTAGTATGCTTTTTTTATGCTAGTGGCCATTAAGCACTATAATCCTTTCCCTACACCTTTCATACTACTGCCACTCCACTTATAAAAACATTGGTAAATGACTGGAGGAGTCAGCTGCTGGTAACTTTACATTTAGGTCCTTCGGATTACTTGCCTGAAGTTACATGACAGCCAGAATATCAAAATACTACTAAATTAAAAAAAAAAAAGCTAAAAATTAGTATTGCCTGCGTAGCTAGGTTTCAAAATTCATAAAATGAGTTTCTCAGTCCCTGTAGAAGGGCAGTTACCATTCCAGTAGAGGTTTCCCTTGGTGAATATTGTAATGGGTGTTCTCACCAAAAAATGTTATTGAAATACACATTTAAGAATGCAAAGCACACATGTGTATGTGTTTGTATGTGGGAAGGGAGGTTTTCATCTATAAGTAGTTTATTTCTATAATCCAGTAAGCGTTTTCTGTGAGCAGAGAACAAGTTTGATGTTAAACAATTTTAAAAGAACTTAGTGTATAAGACGGATTTTACTGAAACAGGCAATATGTTTTTATGCTTCTTTCAATTATGGCCAAAAATTTTTTTGACCGTGAATGCAATGCTTTATAAACTGTTGCCTCTAAGAGGAAAATGTGGTCCTCTTCCAGCACACGCACACATACACTTGCAAAATGCAGTGCTTGCACTGCCAAGTTTCATTCTTAACATATAGCAACAAAAATATTGCTCTCTTCACCCCTATCGTTGTGTTATAATTACGTTAGCCTATGTGGTGCAAATAGTGTTTCCAATAACAGTAAAAGAAATTAAGAAATAATAAAGCTGTCAGTGTTAACAGTGATTCTTGACAAGACTCATGTAAGCCTAACTAAAAATGGAAAAAGGTTCACTTGTCAAAAAACAGAATAATGCAAAGTTTGGGGTTTTCTATTTCCCCTGTCAGATTTATTTCTTGCAATGAATTTCATGATTTTCTAAAGAGAGACAGTTGTTCTCCTTCACCCTTTCTCTTTTCCTCTCACATTGCCAATCCTGAGACAGAAAATGGACTTTTAAAATCAATCGAAGGAAACTGATCCTCACTATAAAGAGCTTTCAGTTCTCTTTATGGTTTAAAAATCAAGAGTTTTTTCTATGTATTTAATACAAAAATTGGAGCACTGCTATTACTTACAAAGCTGGAAAGAAAGGCACGCTCCAGTGAATTCTATATAACACACCAGTTCTTTCAGGCTTGGAAGTAATGGCAGTAGTCTGATTTTGTTTTAAATATATAAAAAGCCTCTGATTCAGAGAAAGAAGAATCTCAATACTTGACTGGTTTCTAAATAGGCATTTTGAGCCTTAATGGGCTTAACATTAGGTTTACGGTTGGACTCGATGATCTTAAAGGTCTTTTTCAACCTAAATGAAGCTATGATTCTATGTGCATTGTATATGAGGTCTGAATTTTGAGTTGCTGCAAACCGACGTACTGTCTGTGATTTCTGTTGTGCGGCCTGAGTTTACGATAGCATGGGACTTGATTCTAAATATCTAGTACATGGACTCAGGATGTCCTTTAGATATCAGTAAAGTTCTGTCTGTCTTCACCAAGGAAAATATCTGGGTGACCATACAAAGGCCATTTAAAATAATTACTTTTTCCCTTTTTACGCTTAACTGTGTATTTTGCAAGAAGTTGCATAGGTTTTAATGATGTCTGTAGGATAGCTCACAAGAATTAAAAGTAGCATGACATTAAATTTTTTGTAGTTGAAGATGTGTTGCTGATGATACTGATTAGAAGATTTAAAATCTTCAAAGTTATAAAAGAAAATATTTTAGGAAGATTTTTTTTTTGAGGGCAAAGCCTGCTAAATACAGAAGGTCTGTACGCAAGAGCCAGGGCTTTGGACTTCTCAATGCCAATGATAATGTTAGAAGCTCTTTCAGCATGAGGAATAGGTGTTACCTGTTAATTTGCTGAAAGTTATTATAAAATTAATCTGGAAGCCAGCCACTAGTTGTTTATAACTGTTTTTTTTGTTTGTTTTGGGTTTGTTTTTTGTTTTTTGGGTTTTTTTTAAACTATAAAAATGTAATAACTACCTGGTAGGCTTTGAAGGTTATCTAATATTCCCTGATAACATAGCAAAGTTGTTGATAAAATTAAGAAATAAGTAGAAAAAACATGAAGTGTATATTGGATTGGATGTCACTTGGCATATAGAATATGTTGGATATGCTCCTATGGTCCCTTATTTTAATTTTTTATTTGGCTTACCTGGTACTTTCTTGATAGTTTTAATTGTAAATGCCTGTGTATACGTGAAACTAGGTTAAAATATTCTTTGAGAAGGCAAAGATCTAATCTAAGAGCAAAACAGTGTAAATAAAAAGAAGAAAATGTACTATGCTTTAAAACCATGAAGACTGTAATGTACACTAATAAAGTCTCAGAAGCTTAAGGTAAAGATGATCCAATCTGACTGAAAAAAAAAAAAAGTACCAGAAAACTTTATCTCCAGTTGAAATGCAATTTCTGGACTCAGTATTTCTTCTACAGTTGCTGACGAGCTCACTAACACCTAAACCAGAAGATGTTTCTGAATTCTCTGCAGCCCTTAAATGTCAGCAATACCTTCACGTGTTACAGAGAAAGCACAGAGCACAAATATTACATTTCAATTGCAAAGGAAAAAGAAAATAGTTACACTCTTACTCAGCTCATGAGAAAGACTTACAATGCAATTGGGTTTATGATAGTTATTATCATTGTTTTGACTTTCCCCATCTTTACGTTAGAAATTCAGTTCTGTTTTCCACATTTTTCTGGTTATGCTCCAGTGGATATGGACAGACTTGGGATGTTTGGGGTCACAGGTCGGAATCATTTACAAGAAAACCATATGAACTGCTTGCTGCTTTTTTTCTCCTTAGCTTTACAGAAGGGAGATTTGAACCTTACTGGACTTTTTTTATCAAAGATAACTTAAATGTTTTCAGTGGAATAAAGATGTAAGATTAGCACCAAATTCTGAACAAGTCATGTTGGATTGCAGTATATTTCCCTAAGGATGTAAGGTACAGCTTTTGACACGCGTTGTGCCAACAGGAGTGTGTGGTACGTCTTTTCTGGGAACATCCCAAGGAAAAGCCACTATGGAATAATTTTAAAACTTGGAGTAAGGCTGCTTTTATGATCAGTTATTGGACGGAGTTTTGAGTCAGCAGCAACTTGATTTAATATTACTCGATCCTGTGAAATTTTCATAGATTTTAAGATGAGGGCAGCAGAGGGGGCAGCCTCATTATTTCTCCTTGCAACATTCATTGAAACATAGAAGCATTTTGAAGTTGTGGGTTAATTGTTTGGCTTAAAGTGTAATTTATTTTTCAATGCTGAATTAGCAATACTTAAGAATATTATTCATGCTTTAGTAGAGAAAGCAGATTAGTTAAACTCCAGGAATTGAATTCTTAAAGGTTACATTTTGAAAACAAATGTGTACGAGAGACAAGGCAAACTATAACAAGACATAGGTTGTCATTACATGAATTAAGCATCTGTTTGGATTACTCTTCAAATTATTGACATTACACTGTGGTTGCAGGGCTGTTTTTCTATACTGTTTGATAGCCACTATGCTCAGACTGTATTTCTCCTTCTTTCTCACCCTGAAACTGCTTGCAGCTCGTTTCTTGGTTCCACACCTGTGTCCCAGAATGGGAACTTCACCAATGTAAAAATTAGGGAAGTTGGGATTCACAGCTTCTTCTCTACTCAAGTACTCAAACAGGAACATGGCCTGAATAAATAGACTAGTAAGAGATCAAGTTCTAATTATGCTTGTTTTTGCGAGCATGAGGAATTGTGAGCTACAATTCCCTGGATAAACTGTACTGTTACTCCCTCTACTTAAGCTAATGAATAAAGTGAATTTATTAATATTTATTGGAAGTATACACAGGCTTAAAGACAGATGTATGCAGTAAAGTGCCTGTTGGAATTTGGGCATATTTAACCCATCATAGCTCTACAAATGATTATTTATAAAAATTCAATGACAGCAGTGCAGTTCCTGTGCGGTCTCTCTCCTTCCCAAGTCAATGCTGTCTCAGCAGTATAATGCAGATAACAATGCTGAATAATATGTCTGATATTTAGTTCAGTGTATATAGTAACGTGACAGTTCTTCTCCTCAGTTTTGTCAAAATGCGATGATTGTTTTCATTAATATTGCAATCCAGCCCCATGGTCTAAGAGCAGAAGAGTACAAATAGTGGGTGTACATCACAAGAGCAAGTCATGGTCTTGCACTGAGATAGTTTCAAACAGGAAGCTGGACTCTCACAGAAACTGCTGCTTTTTGTTTATTTTAAGGCAATAGTTTGTTTTACTGTGACCAGAGCGAGATTTTTTTCACGTGAGGGCTTGTGGTCAAAATATATGCTTCGAGGTCATTCATGTCCCAGGTCCATATACAGCAGAGATCTTGCCGCAGAGCATCCCTGTGTGCAGCATCTCTGCGCTGAAGAACGGGACAACTTGCATAACTTTGATATTAAGCAGTAAGTTCCTGGGAGCTTCCAGGACAGCTAACACAAATTCACTCATGTCTTTTGGAAGTCATGGCTAGTCAACATTACTCTGGAGTCTCCTTTGTCTCTCTATCATCGCCCTCCCCTGATACTGTTTTACCCCAGAGTGCCCTTTCTCTGTTTTATACAGGGCAGCAATCGTGGGCAGACAGTCTGCTAATGCTTTTCATGAATTCAAAGGAATTCCACCGTAATGAGGTTTTTATCAAACGGTAGATGCTGAAATTAACTTTGAAGGAAGTTTGACTAGTCCAAAACATGACTTTTTTATTGTATACCAGGGCGACCTGATATCTTAGTGCCTTCTTTGAATTGTGTCTGCAGTATAATTTGCAATAACTAATTGTTTATATTGAAATTATTGAGAAAATTCTGAAATATATTTATAATATCCTGCTGGTTCAAAAAATCACACCTGTGCTTTTCTGCTTGGAATATAATAGTAATGAATACGTATTTTTACCAGAGATAATGAACCAACAGCTGGAAGCCCTGGATGCCCATGGTCTTTCGTCATATATTTCTTTTGTATTTAACACGTAGAATGACATCAGGATATCATGCTAATATTTTTGTTACAAAGCGATGCTGCTGACTTGTACTCAGCAAGTTCTTCTGCAGTTTTGTATTCATGCTTATGTTCTCACTGCTGTAGAGCTGCAGCATTTGCTGTATCTTGAGCACAGCTGTGAATTGAAACTGTGCCTGGAAGAGCAGGCATTGAACCAAGGAAGAGAGAAAAACTTCCTTCAGGTTTATGTATTTTTTTCGTGTCGGGACCCAGATAAGTTACTTCTAGGAAAGTTCATTGTAAAGAATTCCTTTCACAGCGGGTAGGTAAGCCAAGGAGGCAGGTCTTAGACTGCTCTTTAGACTTTTCTTTAAGTTGAGGAAAATGCAATGTTTCCCATAGAAATAGCTCATTCCCATATGGGGTAAAAACAAAGTGCTTGGCTGTGCCTGTGTTAGGATTTCCCTTGTCGTTAATGTAGTGTTTCCTATAAGCTCACCCAGCCGTAGGACGATCTCTGTGCTAAGCTATCATTTTCCTTCTGAAGCCTGACATACACTGCTCACCCTGGCTCACTCTTATAGGAGCAAGAGCAGAATCACCTAACACCAGCATCCTTTTTCTTTTTTTTTCTTTCTTTCTTTTTTTTTAAGAACCAGGCCCTTAGCCCTCTTTTCACTTTGCTTCCATTAGTAGCAAATCCCCCTTGTCCTTTTTAATTTTTAATTACCATTGTCTGTTCACCTTTGTTTTACCCATGACATCTTCAATTTAAACAGTATCAGAGAGGTTGATGTGAACAGTTTTCTTTTCAGCTTAAGTGACTGCAGCTCGTTTAGTTGTTAATTATGCAGGGAGGTTTGCATGGCTGCGGCTGGTAATTTGAATATGCTCCCAATGTCAGGTCTGTGTCTGGACGGCTGAGCTTGTAAAAGGATTATGATGTATATATGGTTCATGGCTAAGAGGGCTAATGAAAGTACCTCATTTAATCAAACACAATTAATTAAATGAACTTATGATATTAACCCATCTTTCCGTGCATGTATAATTTATATTAATTGATCTGCTGCATTGAAGTTGACCAATCAGGTAGGCTGCTGACAGCCTAAGGAAGAAGGAAGTACCATTAGCATTAGTTTGATGCAAACCATAATTGATGGGTCAGTGTGTTTTAGGGATGTAGCAAAAGCTTTGTTAATTGTCATAAGAAGTTCAAATTGATTGTGTCTGCATTAGTACATAAATTTAAATTGATTAATGTTTTGTTCTAAAATTAATGTCTATACTGCATGGGTGATACAATGCTTTATTTATTGGATTCATTAATGCAGTCTCAGGAAAAATAGTGTTGAAGTTAGGTAAGCGGGAGTAGATCGTTAAGGATGAGTTCAGTGGAGCCATGTGGGAGACAGCATTCCCGCACGGAGCCTGAGCCCGCCTGCTCCGAAATGGCTGAGCGTGAAACACTGTCCTGAGACCATGGAGGCTGATATTTAATTAAGGCTTTTTTAAGGACATTAGCACCATGAGGAGGAGGAAGAAAAAAAAAAAAAAAAAGGAAAAAAGCTAACAACTCTTATATATAGCAAATGCTAAGAAGAAATACATAGAAAGCCTTGAGCCGGCTGATTGTCTTGCACGTAGTTAAGTATCTCCCTAGCCTAGATCGGTGTTGTCCCCAAAACATTTCCTGTAAACCTCTTTCATGCAAGTGCTGCAGCCGGCTTGTACTGTGTCTTCAGCCGAACAGGAAACTGAAATTACACCACCACAGGTTCGTTACGCAGTTGTTTTGTCTGTCTCTCTTCTGCACTTGCCAGCATGGGGCAATACCATAGGTATTTCTTGTTTGACAGTCCTTTTGTTTTAATAAGTATTTGCATTGCACACGTTTGATTCTTGTGCTATAGCACAGGAGGCTTTGGCATGTTTTATGGCACTGGCAGTTAAATATAGTTTGTCCTTCTTATGCTGGCTTATTATAGCACCTTATATCTCAGTTTGTTTCACTTTTGACGTGAAGTTTTAAAGGAACAAAGAAGAGTAGAAGATCCACTGAGAAGTCACTTTAATTCATTTATAACCCCTCTTTTTTCTTACCAAAGGAAACTTAACATCTGTTTCTTATAAACTGATTTAAATAGAAAATGTGTAATGCATCCTTTTACCAAATGGTTCTTTCTTTTATTGGAGGAATAAAGCCGTTTGACTGTTCTGCTTTTACTACAGTGCATTCATGCTCTTAGAAATGGGACATCTCCACTTTCACGAGGATGCAGTCTGAGCTTCGCACAGTAGAGAGGAGATTATATATCTTTCTCTGCTGTCTTGCTGAAGCATGGTATACAATGTATTATTTACAGACAGTTCCCTGGTTCTATAATGGGTGGATTATATTCAAATATCGCTCCATGTGGTGGCACTAGCGAGTAGCAAACATCGTAATTGGTTCCTGGAGCACAACTCCTTTTCCTTTTAACTTTTTGAGATTGTGTTAATGGGTGCCTTGCACTTGTTTTCTATTGCCAGATTTTAAGGACAGCTATTCAAAGCTAAGTCATATTGTTCTGAGGCAATCGTGATGAAGTGATGAGTTTTGTCATGTGCAGCAACGTCGGCAATACTTTTGACAGTTTGAGCAAATTAAGTTCTTATTACTTGTTTAAATTATGTTTAGTGTTCCTCTTCCCCCCCCCCCCAGCTTTATAACTGCAGTGTATCCTATATAAGTAAAGATATACACACAGACAGTTCTCATATTTCAGGTGAAAAAAAAGACGGTGCTGTAAATTTTCATGTTTTGTTTACACCTTTGTTTGAACTCCTTCACAGTATTACAGTTAATTACAACCAAAAGGAACGTGCTCTTCAGTGTGCTGGTTTCCCAGCAGAGTGGCTTTTTGCTTGCAAAGATTTTACACTAATAACGCATGAATATTTGACCCAGAGCCAAGAGCAAGTGAAAAAGACTCGTGCTGCGTAGAGAAAGGCATGAACAGCTCTCCTTTGCGCTCTAAGAGTAAAAGAAATGGAAAATAAAATAGGGAAAAGGTACTGCTTAAAGAACATGAAAAATTGAAAACTAGTCTCTGGTGCTACCACATGATGCACTGGAAAAGAAAAACACTGACTGCAGGCATCTTGTGCCAGAGCAGAGTGAAAACGAGCACCTTGGGAGTCACTGTCTTAAATTAAGACACTTTTCTGTCATTTTTCCAAAGTCAGAAAGGTAAAAAGAAAAAGAAGTGTGTCTTGTTTGTGTGTGTGTTGGAGGGAGGGAGGAAGTACGCGTGTGCATCTGTGGAGCGGAGTGGGAGGGGGTCTTGGCTTTACAGCAATAATGTTGCTTTTGCTTAGCAGCCCTGTGAATGGGTCACAGATGTTCCAAGAGTGGAAATTAACGTTATTTTTTAAAAACCACTTAACTATGAGCAGAATGCAGTGTCACTTGGAGTAATTATTTTGTTAATTGTGTTGTGGTTTAGGTTGCAGCCAGAGCTGTACTCTTTGCTAACGATAGTATTATGTGGACGAAAGTCTGGGAGAGGTGGGAGAGCAGAGAACTGGCTGCCTTTTGAAACATTTGCAGTGAACCCGGGGTGGCAGAGCAGTTGCTATAACAAAAACACGTTCGAAACAAGCGTAGAGAGAGAGGAGTATGAAATAAGCAGGGAACTGGCCATCGTCAGGTCTTGCCGTCAGGTCCACTCCTTGCTTTGCCATTGCTGACTGGGGAGAATGGCAATTCTCAATTAACCATGGGGGGGGGGGGGGAAGGCTTTAGGAATGATCGTGATGCCTGTGGCCAATAGGTTCCTTGTGGGTTATTCTCTCTCTCTCTGAAACATTGTGAAAAATCCATGAACTGGGCTGGCCATCCTCGCCTCCAATTCAAGGGTTGTGCCATCAGTAGGTGTCACTGCAGCCAGACAGAAATACCAGCGAGTGCAGGAAGGCACACATTCACCTAACCATAAAAACAGCGAATCAACACAGCGAAAAAGGACTGCCTCTCCAGCACATGATAAAATTTATGTAATAATTTGGAGGCTTAAATACAGAAAATAAATCAATACAGCTCTACTTAAAAAGGTTGTCACTTAGTGAAAAAACCCCTCTTCCCCATTACCTCCCAAAAGGCTTGCAGTGGGATTTGTAGATAGCGTAGCATAAATATTTAACTTAACTAAATCAAGAAAAGAAACAGGTATTTAAAAAACTAATAAAACTATTTGTATATAGTGCAAAGGTGTGTGTTACTTCAAAATAAAACGACAATGTCATCACAACAGAAAATATTTCTTAATCTCTTATGTAATTAAGGCTACAACTTGAGGCTGTAGTCATAAAAAATACCAGAAATGATTAGGTATTAGTAGAAAAACACTAGGCATTGAAATATTTAGTCACAGAACAGCAACATACTCTCTGAACTTTCACAGCCTGAGAGCTGCCCTAGCATTTATCTGAACCTGAAAATGTTACATTACAGTAAATCAAGAAGAAAGTGATGCATTATCATTAGTAAAATAAAAGAATTTTAATCGACTCTACGCACCAAAAAAGTACCATGGGGAAGGATCAAACACATTCAGTAGTAATATTAAATATTTTTTCAGGGTTTATTTTTTAATTACTGAAAATTCTTAGCACCTGTATCAAAAAGATAAAACACTTCTCTAAAACCACATGGCATACTTCCTCAAATACCAGCCAACCTCTTAAGTTATCTTTTTGCTATCATTTCAGTAGTATAAATGTAACAGGAAAACAGAGATCAGAATTAAAAATGGAAAATGATATTTAACAGTGTCCTGAAGTTTCAGTTGTTATACCGGGAATAGGTGCTGAAATAATGTAAGGCTAGCTTCTGTTCAGCTGTGTCAGGCTATGCATTTAAAAAGTCAGTCTGTGCTTAGCCAACTGGTAGCATTTTACAAAGCATACTGTTAATTTAAATTCTTACAGCGTTGGTTTATTTTTGCACAGAAAATGAAATATCCCTTTGGTTTAGAATTGATTGTGCAGTCAGTATACAAAAATAAAAATTCCAAATTTTTTATTTCTAAAACACGAAATCGGGATGGGAAAAGAAGAATTAAGTTAAATCTGATAATGTAATATGGCTTTTATTCGTACTGCCTTTTACTGTTGTTTTGAGATGTACTAGTATAGTTATGCAGAAAAAGCCTGGATTGTTTGGCAGAGGCATAGGTCCTTTGCACAGAGAAGGCTGCAAAACCTTAATTAATTAAAATGATTTATTTTGGGGGATGGAAGTGAAGTAGGTAGTTTAGTATTTATTGTTCTCTAATATGAAAATTTTAGGTCAGCTTCTGAGTCTTATGTCATAAAAGTTTAACCGGGCAAATCACTGACAATAATCAGAGAACTGAAATGAGTTCTTTCACTCAGTGTCTCTTACTTCCTGTAGGGCTCTGTGATTCTCCTGTCTGGACAGTGATTCAGCAGTTCAGATTTACCTGACTAGTGATATTTTATTATCAAATATTTTCACTGACTTAGCAGAGGGCTTAATGTACAACACTATTTTTTACGAAGTGTGTGTGTCTGTGAGCATACACTTCAAATATACATTTGATGTGAACTATAAACAATAAAACATTTTGCCTGCAAGTGTCAATGAATAGCTGATAATGCATTAACACCTATTTGTGGAAAAAGGAGGATTAATGTTGTTCAGTATGGACGGGGTCTTTAAAACACAAATTAACGTTCCTTTAAAAAAAAAAAAATCGCTAGGCAAAGAGGACACACGAATGTTTTGCTCCTTGTGGTTTTATAAACCCTCTAAAGCTAATCTCCGTGTGCATATTAATGGCTCCACTCTGCGTGGGGGTGAACACTACACTTCCCTCATTTCATTCATTATGGTGATTTAGGTGCTAACACGGTAGGCTGACTCGCAGGCTGCTGCAGCCCTGGTGCTGCAACAACCGGCTGAAGTTTGTCTGTATTAATGTTTCCAGCTATCATACCTGAAGCAAAAGAGAAAGTGAGATGAAAGAGATTAGTTCTATGTCTAAAAATTGGTTATCTGTAGCGTTTCATGAAATTTGCCCCGAAGGGAAACTTCCTGGATAGTTTTCTTGTTACTTGACACAATTCAGGCAGAATCATATTTGTTCCTTTGTCATGTTACTTTAGCATGGTGTGTTGAGTAAAGTGAACAGGTGCCCTCTTGTATTGATCAGCTATCATGGCAAGGAGCTATTATTAGATTTTGAAGGGGAAAGAGAAGGGTTGAGAAATGAAGAGGAGAAAGTGGGACAGGTTATTGATGATGGTAATAACTGTGCTCACTGGTCTCCAAACACCGGAGCTGTAAAGTTGACCAGATGAGGAGATCAGTATAGATATGTTGAAGGGAAAAGACAACATGAAGAAGTATGGAGCATAGCTTCTTACCTGGCAGAGTTATTAAAGTTCATTGAAGGAAGATGTACTGTTTCAATATGTTAAACACTTGAGGCTGTTAAGAGAGAGTTGCTGTCACGGAAAGAGGCATTGTTTAGGAGGTTTGCTTTTTCCTTTTTCTCTTTTCCTTGCTCCTTCCGTCCTTTCTATCATTTTTTAATTTGAGTTTGTTGCTGTTCCTGTTTAGCTGTATGCTAGGTAACCATGCAGAAATTAAAAGCAAACAAAGGGAAAAAAAGTAACTGATTCCTTGGAACAGGACCTATTGCTCATTTTATCTGAAAGCTGACTTCACGCTGTGAGTCCCACAAAAGCGTAGGGTTAATCATCGTTAGTGTATGAGTAAGAATATGATATGCATATATATCATAACATACCACTACTTTCATGTGTTTGGCAGGATGTCTTCCTTGGCTACGGCTTTACGGTAGGCAAACCACTGCCATATTTTAGGAGCCAAGTATGCTGAGTGTTATATAGCTCGATGTGTAATGAGATGCACTAGCCAGCAGAGACGCAAAATAGACCCAACATGATTCAGAATATGCTACTTTTACTCAAACAGTGACTCTAACATAATTAATTTGGTGGTAATAAAAGGCAAAAATGTAATTCTGCATTCTGCTTGATAGTAAGAAGTGCACTAAATTAAGAGACAGTGAACTCTCAACAGTAAATTTTGCTTGAGGGTTAAACTCTCTGTTCTACTGAAAGGTCACCACATGATTCAATGTTTTTAATCCTTCCACAGTGTAATGACATTTTAGGGGATGTTTGCAAACATATATCAGGATTGTCTATACAAAATCACATTTGATTTCAACGCATGGAGAAGGGATGTTTCCTCCATTGTGTATAAAGCATGTGTTAATTTAAATTCTGTCACTGGAATTTGTTTTACATATATTCTGGAACAGAATATAAATTGGGACTGTTGAAATGTATATAGTTTCACTGCAGACAGAAAATAATTGTGTTTCTTCATTGACCCCTACCCAAAAATAAGTCTATCTTAAGCTGTTCCCTTTAATTTTGCTGGGAGTAATATGACATGCAAATTTAGGAAGGGAAGAAACTTCTTGTAAGTAACTGCATAGGCATTTAAGACAACCTAAATCCTATGCAAAGGAAATGGAAATCTGGCCGCCTATGGGTATATCTATGGGGTGGAATGAACCTTGTGCAGAGATCTCCAAGATAGCACTGGTGGCCCTGGTATTCAGACAACCCTTTGCCATTTGGGGGGGCACGTAGTGTGGTAGGTCTTAGTGCAGATTTTAAAAACAACATTGCCGTATTAGCAGGGTGCTGCACCTCATCTCAGAAATCCTGCCTTCAGCAGGACTGATCATTTGGGCATAGCACCCTGCTGTTTCCAATTTGAAACGTATCACTGGGACCATGCTGTCAAACAGTCAGGTCCTCTCTGACGCTCCCAATCGTGAAAGGAATCCTTCAGTCACCCGATGGGAATATAAGAAGCTATTAAAGATCAGTCCATAGCTATATATCACTGAAATCTGCATTTAATTAAGGGCAGATTCGGGTTAGCCCATTGCAAAAACATGTTTTAAAACAAATAATTTCTGTACTGAAAAAGATGGGTTTGTCATTGCAAAACTACTTGTCAATTTGAGTCAAATTCACCAAGTAGCTAGAGCTGGAAAGGGTTTTTCAAAGAAGAGGGCATTACTGGCCTCACCACACTGACAGAAGACTTGTCCTTGTTTCCTTGATTAACTCACCTGCCCACTGATTAAGGTAACTACCCATATTGCAGCACATCTCCCTCCTCTTAAACCGTCCCTAGAGCATCCCTCTTTAACACTCAGGGAAGTGTTCTATCCCATACGCTAAAGAGTTATTCTTACTTGTGGTATTTCACGCAAACTGGAACATTTCCGATAGAAAGAACTGAGAGGGCCTTTCCTGGGAAAATCCTCTACTTGGGCTAATGCAGTCACTCCCAACCAGGGACCCGTCATGAACACGTTACTGGTGGAGCACTTTTTGATTCATAATAGATTTTCCAGAAAAATGTTGGGCAACAGTGTGAGGACACACTTCTGAGAAGTGATGGAAAAACTTTTGTTCCAGACCCTACTTAAATTTATGCAAAACCAGAGTAGCTACTACAGGGAGAATGAAAGTGCCTCTTCTCACATTACTTATCACATCTTCATCATGTAACTATACCGGGAAGAAGTCCCCTTAACAGGAAATAATTGAATGTGACTTTCCACATCCTGGGTTAGTGCTCCCACTAAGCATCCAATGAAAGAAAATGAGGAAGCTCTCCTGTTGACCCTGTCCCACAAGACGTACTTTGTTTCATCCTCTTAGGATCTAACCCTCCATTTTTTTTGACTTTCTTATGTGTCCCCCAAAAAAGAACTTATGATTTCAGGCAGAACAAAGTTTTTTTGTTTGACAAACAGGAAAAAAACCCAACGACTTTATTTCTCTTTTTGTATTATGGCAAAATCTGATCTTCAAAGAATTCAGATGTTTCTCATGAAGAGAGGAGAAAGGGAGGAGAAGTGGCTGAATCCTGCTCTAAAGCATATATTAGTTTATTTCAGAATAAATACGCTTTTATTCAGGAACAAGTTCTTGGTCAGGCACATCAAGAACGAAGAAGAAAGCCACCATCATGGCCTTGAATTCCTGGTGTTGCATGTGGTGATGTGGACGGTTTGCCTTGAGGCTCAGTTATCAGGGAAGGAGAACATGCCATGTTTCCTTCCTTACACAATCTATGCTGGGAGCACTTCCAGCAACATGGAGAACTAAGGCATTGCAGCTAACTGCGCGTGAACAGAACAATAATTATATGTGCACTCTCTCACCTATGCCTTTATAAAGCCAATAGTAAAATGAAGTGCAGAAAATGAAATTCATGAGATGCACATCTCTATACGTGACGCTCATGTAGCCATGGATGATTTTCCAATCGTCGCCAACTGTGAAAGAAAAGGTGAGGGTTGCGGAGGTGCATATGGGATGGGTCTTTGGGGGGAATTTTATGAGTTAAAAGTCCAGTTTTTGAAGTTCTTATTGTTGTTTCCAGAAGACTTGCATGAGTTGAGTTCTAGGGAGATGAAATGATATCAGTGCTTGGATATGAGGCATTTCATCTCACATCTCTGTCCCGTGGCTCACCATGGAAAATGAAATGAATACTCCTGCTGTGCCTATTTATGGAAGGTGTCCCAAACTGACAAAGCACTAATGACTAAATGGAGCATTCACTGGAGGAACAATGAGTCATGCACGCAGAGGGGAAACAGATTCTCGCAGATGTACTGATACCACCATGCTAACTACAGTCTCTTAAAGGAAAACCTGCAAGTCCGCTGCCTGTACTGGTATGGTTGTACCAAATTGCCAGATTTCTGTCCGCAGCAGCCAAAAGAATTATTGCGCTGGTTTTGTTTCATATCAAGAACAGGTAGCAGCTGAGAGGAAAGTTTTATTTTCTTTTAATCTTGCAGTCACATAATTGGTGTGTTTGATAGAAGTAAAGATAGTCTTGCAAAATACATCGTATGCTCATTTTCTTAACACCACACCTCAGCATTGAGTGGAAGAGAGTTGTATATAACTGCTTCTCCTCCCCCCATTTCTTTTTCACTCGTCACTAATGACTAATGCCTTTTAGACTCTTCCTCTTATATAAATTGCCAGCAATTTCATAGGTGCTCAGGGACTTCTCGTTAAACAGCCTACATTATTTGCATCAAGTAGTAGTTTCTTCAGGATTTTTTTCTTTCTCTAAATTTCTTTTTTTTTTTGTTAAAATTATCTTATAAACATGACTCACCTCTGTTGCGCTGAAAGAAACTGGTGTTTGCACTGTTCAATGATGCAAAAAGAAAGGATTTCCATATCAGGGGAAATATAATTTCCACTGTAGTGGAACTGCACATCTAAACCACTGTTGGTTTGACAATTATGCCCTAAGCTCTGACCAGCCTGCGAGCGGGCATTGTGCCATTTAAACAGTAGGGCAGAATTGCAGGCGGCCAAAAATCTGGCTCAAACATGTTTCTTGAGGGAACAATCCTGGCTAAAAATATTCCTATTTGTCTGAACTCAATTTATTCATGCACATGCTGACGTGCCATTAAAGATGACATAGGAGATGACTCTCTCTCTTAAACCGAAAGATGAGAAGAGCCACAGAGAGGGGAGAGAAGCGCTAACTTCTTGTGAATGTGCAGAAGGGACTTGAGGTACGCTTTTAAAAGGCGAACGCTCTGGAGGCATTTCCTACCCCGCTTCTGTGCTTCCTACGGACGGCAAGGCGGGGGTCCTCTTGGTCCCCAAAGCCATGGCAGGGATGCGCTCCCCGGTGCCGCTGTGCCCTGCCTGGAGACTCCCCCAGCCCCTTCTTCTCTTGGGACGAGGAGCAGACAAAAGCGGCTGGTACATACCTACAACAGCTTTCCTCCACTGCCTGCCGGGCTGGCCCGCAGCTTCCAAACACCTTTGAGTTCTGCCCTTCCCTGCCCGCCCAGCCATGCCGGTTTTCTGGGTGGAAAAGAGAGCTACAAGTCTTCTTTTGAAACATCTGATGCAGGCCACCGCTTGCTGCGCCTTACAGGGTAAAAGGGGGATAACGGTGATGGTGAGGCAATCCTCACAGTCCAAAAATTTCAGTGTAACAGGTTCCACCTGAAAATGAAGTCCAGTACTTTGAAGTCTTTGTAGCGTTACTGCTGCGCGTCTGAATATAATGTATGGTTTCATTCACTAGAATTGCACTTTTTTTTTTTTTTCTCCTCTTACACTAGTTTCTTCTGATTTGCAGTTGTTCCGGAACTTTTCAGTGATGTCTGTTTGTGGTATTTTCTGTGGTGCATGCTTCTCCTCAAGTGAGCCAGGTCTGCCTAGGAAGAGGGGAAGAAAAAATCTTCGATGAAATTTCAGAGGTAGTTGGGAACAGTGTGCTTGCACACACGGTGTTTCTATTGCTTCAGCCCAAAGAAAAGGATGTCAGAGTGGTGGGGAAAACTCATGAAACTTGTTGCTATCTCTTGAACGCTCCCCTTCTGTGCGAACTAAAAAATGACATGCAAGCTGCTGCTGCTGCTGTTATTATTTAGAGTAGTAATAGCAGAGTGCAGCTCTTGCGTGGGCTGGTAGATGTAGCGATAGGAGAAAATAAAAAAGGTTGGAGTCTAAACCACAGGTAAAATTGCCTGAATGTTATATTTTACTTATCCCTTTTGGTTTTGAGGGTCCAAACTCCTATCTTAAAATCAGTAATTCCTCCCAGGAATGAAGAATAAAGTACTGTAAGAGAGTACTCCAGCACTTTTAATACAGACGCCTGTCCCCACTTTGAAGTGAGGGCTTTCCTTCCTATCCTTTCACATCACAAGGGAGAAATTTATGCCACAGCACAGACGCTATATGGTGTTCCATACCTTCCTCTGCTAACATGCCACAGCTCTGGCAAGTAATACCTCTGCTGCCGCAGGCCTGGCGATACTCAAATAAAGGTTGAGAGCGGTGCTAGACTGTGTTGCCTTGCAGTGAAATACGGTGATCCAGAGTACAAAACTGATACTGTCAAACTGAAAGTACCTAACTATGAAATGACATTTATAACCCAGAAGTGAAACGCTACTACCTTAACTTTTTGTTTTTCTAAATAAACTTTATTTATTTTGCATCTCATTCCTTTTAGCCCCCCCCCCCCCCCCTTCTCCTCTCCACTTTTCTTTACAGTAAATTATTTGCTAGGCTGGTTGTTCCAAGTTCTCTTTATATTAGATTTTTTTTTTCTGGGTAATTAAATGTACTTACTTTTTTGGCTCCTCTATGACCAAAGCAAAATATTTTTCTTATCCAGAGAAGTATTCTGACGCAAGGGAAGTGACTTCATGTAGCAACATTTCCTTTGGGAGACGTGCTTGAGTCCTTCCTTAAACAGGGCAACTTGTTTCACACACTTAGAGAAAGCTCTAGAGTAGACTGACTAGGAAAATTTCTATTTATCACCACATAGCTGGTTCATATATGCAGCATCTTCAGCTCTTGTAAATCACCCATAAGCTCAGACCTTTACTGACCAGATGTGTACGGCTGGTCAAACGATTCTGGTCATCTCATGATTTTCATCAGTGTTATGAGAGAAAACATTACATAGCAGCTGCCTGTAACAGTGTTTGCGTGTTGCTCTGATTTACTTCTATAGCGCTTACTGTATGTGGTTGCTCTATTAATCTTTCTATATGAACAGTTTCTCTGTTTAATTAAATTGGGCCCAATGAGGCAGTGCATGGTCCTCTGATAAGCTCATTCATCTTTATTTGATTCTTTGCTGACACGTTAGTTGCCCTGTGACATAGGTTAAGTCATTGAGTGGCCATTACCTCCTCGTTTACTCTCTCATGTTACTCCTAACCACCTTCCTGAAGTCAAATCCAGATGATTTGTGCCAATTTCATGGGGGCACAAACTGGAACATCCGATAACTTTCTACATGGCTGACTTTATACAATCTTGCTTGCACATCTCAAGCTGCTATGTCTGTCAAAACACAATTTTTTCCCCTCCTCCTTATGGGCTTTGATAGAGCTATGAGTACTAGAGGTCTCAATTATAAAATGTCATGACACCGCCGCACAATTTTTTACAGTAATTTCACAGTGTCACTTTGTGATTATTTCAGGATAGCTTTGAACCATGACTGAAATGAATTGTGGCCCTTAGTGTATTGGGTGATACAAATTGTGAGCTGGTGTGACAGAGAGGCAGGCGTTGTTAGGAATAAACTCCATGTGAAGAGAGGGAAACGTAATTTTTTTCAGAAACGCTACAAAAAGCAAGCAACGAAAGGGAGGCTGGGGAAAGGAGGTGGAAGAAGAGAGAATTAAACATTTGCAACAAAGCAAGCATCGGCTGCGCACCTTTAATTCAAATGATCTGTTGGCTCGAGTCTGGGCTTTTCCAGGCTGGTACAGCAGAAGCCCAACCTGGAATTCTGCACAAAACCTCCTCCAACTCTGTCCTGAGACGGAGAAACGTGTCCTGCGTGCTTCCCCAAAAATCCAACTCCTTTAAACAGCCAGTGCTTTAAAAATACAGAGTGAAGAGTCAGATAAACGCCTTACCAAGCAAATGTTGGTCTTGGCAGGCAGTCCTGTCATTTTATAATACCGCTTTGAGTAGTTTTAAAGCACAATTGTTCATACAGAATGAGTGAGTAGGGAGACCTTTGCAGATGTCTCCAGCACCTCCCTGGCTGAAATAGCGAAGGGAGGGGAACGAGCAGCTCCTCACAGACCCAGGCTTGCGAGGAGGTGGGAAAGGGAAAAGGCTCGTCCTTCTTCCACTGTGATTAAGCCTAATTTTGGGGCCCGGTTCAGCAGAATGGGTAAACTGAGTATTTCACCCAGTGCTCTGCAACCTTAGTGCCTTCAAAAGCTGGGGGACAGCAACAAATCAACATCCCTACTCTAAAAGAGGGATAATTTGTCATTTAAAGAAAGTGTTTTCAGCCCAGTTCTGAGGGAATCAAAGCCTTAGGAGGGGAAAGCAAGGACAGAAGAGGGAGGGAGGGGAAAAGACATTCCCTGAGATCATTCTAGACCTCTGAATTTGCCTAAGATAGACGAGATTTGTGGAACAACATATCTGTTGTTCCAGGGGGAGCTGCATATACTGGAGCATTTTCTTGGTTGTGAGAAAAGGCAGCAAATGCTGTCAAAACAAATTTTTATTTACATTTGAAGTCGCTTTTCAGCTAAAACACAGACAAAATATGTGGTTATTTTACTGATGGCAATGTCTTTGAAAGCTTAATGTTTTCACATGAACTTTTATCTTTTATCTAACGGAAAGTTTATAATAGCCTGTGACATACTGGAAACGTTAACATTCCTTACCTCAAAATCCAATAATGATTCACCTCTTTCCTAAAAAGAATGACAAAAACTAGTAAGAGAAATCCTATCAAAATCACTAAATATTCAGTTTGGTTTATTTTGATGTGTGAAATAATTTCCAGGCTCCATGTGTGTATTTTAGCTCCCATTTTCTAAAGCTTGGAGTACAATTAGCTTAAGCAGCTCTCCAAAATAACAAGGGAACTTCAGGGGTGATCCCGTAGCTAGCTTGGGTTTGGGCCAGTTAAATCAAATGGTGACGGTGTGGATTTGCCAGTATTTTACTTTGCTAACTTGATTGTTAAGGAGTACACTTTTTTAAGCAAAAAATAATCTCTAGGTTGTTTGTTTTGTTTTTTTTTTTTTTCAATTGCAGGCTTTTTTCCTCTCTCCCTTTCTTTCTTTCTCACTCTTTCTTTTCCCATTTTTGAAATCTACCTAATACTGATGAATCTCCTTAACATTTTTTTGTTTGTTTATGTCAGGATTTTCCTGCTCCTTGTTTTTATGCAGTGAGAAGTATGACACCAAGTAAAACAAAAACAAAACAAAAATTGATCGTATAAATGATAGGCAGCACAAGGAACAAGGTTGACATCAAATGGTAAATGGTATTAAAAAAAAGCTCTTATCTCCTCTCACTTCCCATAGCGCATGTTTGATGTAAAGTACAAGCCACTTGTTGCCAGCAAAAATGGTCATCTCATTTAGACTGTATTGCTGTGTACTTTCACCCAGCACCGATAACATTACTTTATATTGCAGGTTCAAGCATTTTTATGTTACATAGAACAAGGATAACCTTCTTGCACCTAAAACTCCTGTGCAATCTTACAAGAAAACTCAATTAATCAATTAGAATACTTTACTCAAATTACAGGGGAATTACGTGCCTCCGTCGCTGAGAAGCGTTGGAACTTGCGGTGCATTACAGCAATTAAGAATACTTAATTTCCAAATGGCACAAATGAACAAAGTATGAGTCATGGTGACCGTTTACTCTTTAAAAGCCATCAGTGCTAATGGTTTTGTAACCTTTGTAAATTTAATATGGGCTTCATTTATACAGCAGTGAAACCCACGTCAGGATGGTATAATATTACTGCTCATACGCACAGAGCTTTATGGAGCCGCACACTTACTTGCATAAATAATAAAGATAGGTTTTGAGGTAGGCATCTGCTTACACTACTTTTTGTGAACAGATATGATCACGCTATGCTATCGCACTCTAAGAAGTGCACTTAAGGTAATCAATAAGTAATGATTCATAACATTTTTTTCCTTAGTGAAGTTATGATAAGTAAAGATTAGGCCAAGAAAGCAGAATATTTTTAGTGCCTTTTTGAAAGGATATCTTGCTTATGTCAGAGTATTCAACCAACCTTTTTAGAGTTTGTAATCAAACTTTTTCACCTTTAGAAGCGCTTGGTTCACATTCAGTTATCACTAACTGATTTCTCTGGTAGCAAATAATTGCATGAATAAATAGTTTATGACTAATCTCCATAGTCATTACTAAATGCTATGCTGTTATGCAGTGCTGATCCTAATGAATATATTGAATAAATATGCTGCTTTACAAAAGCATCGTTCATAACACAGCCAGGAATATCTTTGTGTATATTGGCAGTTGTTTCCTGTTATAAATTGCTCTAGAAGAGCTATGGCATACTTATGGGTCTGTCTTTCAGATTCTTGTGAGTTGGTTTAATAGCAGTAGTAAAGACTATAGCTATGATATTCTCTTCCCTCCTTCCTCCCCCAAATAGTGCATTCTCTCCAGGGAACCATTCTTTTCTACTTTTTTGAAGAAAAGATGGAGATCATAAACCCAGGAAGCGTGTAGCTTTATTTTCTTTTGCAGGCTTCAGTGGGATCAAATGAACAATGATAGGCAACTCCATGGGGCCACCAAAGAGGTTACCAGCAGCACGGTAACGATGAGATGTGGGCACTGACAGTCTTTTCCTACCTGATTTTTTGAGGATCCTGCAGTCCTCTCTAAAAGCAGTAAGCCCTTCTCTCCGTGAGATTATGCACGTACGGATTCAGTAACGTCGGATGATTCCTATTGAGATTTGGTCCCTACATCTCACTGCTTGTGCTAGAAAAGGGCTCTTTTATGCCAGCCCACTTAAAGAGTGGTTTTGATCTCTTGGATTTAGTTTAGTTTTCTTCCTTTTCTTTTTTGCTGTATTTAAATCATTGAATGGAGTAGAGTTGCTCTGAGCATCAGTGACCCAACGTAAAAAAGCATATAGTGGTTCCCAGTGCTGCAGTTTTTACTGACATCCAGGTATAAAAACATACTAGCAAAATGTGTAAAGAAGGCAAGTTGCATGGAAAAGAGTTACAGGTCCGCTCTCAGCATTGTGACCCTACAAGATTTTATTTAATTTTCGAATTTAGTTTCTGAATTTATTTCCCAGCTTGTTTTTGTTTTTGTTAGCATAGCTATGCCTCCCACCCTGCCAAGAGAAAGAGAATTCTTGTTTATTTCTTTTCAACAGGAAGGGGTTTTGATTCATCCATGGAAACTCAAATCTAGGGAAGTATCACTAATTTTGGTGAAGTTAGACAAGTTTTAAAACAAAGCTGAGATACAAAATCTGACACCGCTTAAAACCATACTGAAAATTTTGCAGCTTCTCCAAAGAGCAGCTGCAATTGATGATGTTTTCAGGTGAGGGGAGAAATGTCCCTCAAGGTACTTTTTCAGTTGATATACAAATAAAACAAAATTAAAATTGTCAACAGCAATCCTCAGAAAATTAGAATATTTATTATGCATTTTTTTAAAAAAATAAGCAACCAATCATCATTAAATGTGTTTGTGTTCATTACAATTAAATTAATCTTAGTTAATTCATTAAATATTAATATGGAGTTCAAATTCAATTCCATAGAAATTATAATCTGGCAATTAATTAACATATTAAAATTGAGAAGCATTACTTGTCCCTTCAAGGCAAAAATCTTCCTTTTTAATGAAGAAATCTTTCAGGGAAGGAATAAGGTGGGGTTTGTTTTTTTTTTTTTCAGTGATGGAAGATCTGTAGGGAAAACCCAGAATTTTTCAAATTGTCTAGATGTTTCATTTCCTTCTGTACTTTAAAGATATTTTTCCATGAAATGTCTTTAGACCAAGATGAAAATAGTTTTTAAAAATGTAACTGAAAAATACATGGTAGTGATTTTTTGTTTTCAGAAAAAAATAATTTATAATCAGAATCCTTTACATTCAAGGTTTCAGTCTAAAAAAACCTCATGAAAACGGTAAACCTTTCAGAAGTCTTTTCACCATCTTCATTATTTTAAAAAGTAAAGATAGCTGTCACCAGGAGCTAAATGTAACTGTGTTATAATCATACCTTTCGCTATCTCCTATTTCACATTTCAATTTGATAATCACAGTATTTCATCAGTTTCTTGGAAAATTATATGGCAGTCTGATAGTCCCTATGCACTGAAACATATCTGTGCATGATTTAAAAAAAAAAAAAAAATACAAATAGTGTGCTACATGACTCCAGTGTGATGCTCTATGAACGAAGCCTTGAGTCACCTGTATATAATGACATATGGAGCAGTATACATCGAGTATGTGGATAGCTGGTGCTTTTTACTCTCTGTCACAGGTACATGGAAGAGCTTGTTCTATTAGTTGGCCTAACTATTGGTACTACCTACTAACAGTGCTCGTTGCTTTTTGGGGAGGAACAGTTTTATGCCGCTGACTTAAAAGCTTTAGAGCTTAAAAACACACAGAAATGACTGACCAGTTTGTGAAAGCTTTGACCAGAGAACTGTGTTTTTGAAGGCTAGTCATCTCTGGTTGTAAATCAAAACAGTAAATTTTGATAAATCTATTCAAGTGCTATTCTTTATTTGTGAAAATGTGATAGCAAAAGCTGCTTTGAAATCATACTGGAGAATGCTGAAGATACGTACATGTTTATGCTATATATGAAAACAGCTACATTTTACACGTTGATATATAATGAGGAAAATAGGCTACTGTGTTGAAAAAACTTAGCTGTTTTTTCATTTTGGAAAACTATAAACAAAAAAAAGGATAAGGCACTTACCCCCTCATTGCAACTCATTTGAAAACCCAGTGGGACTTTTGCCATTTTTATCAACCATGAGACTATTTCCTAAAGGGTTTATCTGTAAGATATAGTAGTTTGCCTATTCTGTGTGTTCTAGTTCAGTGCTTCTGCACGTTTTTTCTTGCACTTTCATCTCCAGAACTTTGGTGTAATTCAAGTGCCCAGTTTAGATGGATGGCATTCATTGAAAGATGATCATAGTATCTAGTAAGTGCCTGATTACCCATTGGACATCAATATTTTTCTTTAAAAAGTATTGACATGCCATTAATTGTGATTGTAATTCTTGTGTCATGCCCCTGGAAGTAATATATTTGAATTCCAAGTGCCAAACAACTTCTTAAATTGTTTGTGTGGAAAATATTGAGCACTCTAGAGAAAGAAAGTTGGAACTACATTACCCTTCTGTGAATCTGGTGTTACTGCCTTAAATAAAATGGTGTTATTTAAGCAGTATCACTAGAATTGGAGTCTGATCTGTCCTTTTAGTGCAGGTAGGAAAAAAAAAAAGGAAAGTCAAACACCAAATTTTTATCCACATTTGACTTTTTCAGCATTTGTACTTACTGAAACCACTAATCGGAGTTGATTGTCCTTAACATAAAAATGGTTAGCTAATATCCATTCAGGACTCAGCCTTGAATGGACGGCTCAGGCTGGTATTAAAGTACAAAGGAGGGTTCACAAAGGGCCACGTTTCCTCTCCTGCAGTTGTACTGTGTATTTTCTTTTCCATCGAACTTCTTACAATTGAGATAGAAAATCTAGTTACGCTATCGGTGTTAGCCCGACCTCCACTAAGTAATCCATGTGGTTTCCATATGGTGGCAAGCTTACCCTGCAGAAAGGGGATGGGTGCAGTGGCAGCACGCGTGCTGTGCTTCAAAGAGACACCCTTAAACAAGGTCCCTGCGACTTGCCACCGAGATGATCCGCTGCTGCTGCCAACTGAAGATCGTGCTTTAAAGCACCCTTGCACCCACGGACTGAAGCCTAAGAAATAGAGTAGGGTTCTTAGATAGCTTTCGACTGATAAATAAAGCTTTCTTTTAGAAAAAAAACCAAATTATTCTTAGCTTTAGGATTAGATTTATAATAAAAGCAGCATGTGTTAAAGGCATAGACCTTACAGTAGGGAAAAAATGAAGAATTTGAACAAGAGGGGGGTGGTTAAGTTTTCTAGGCTTGTTTAGTGTAGGTGTAAACCAATTAATATTTAATATAATTGCGTGCATAACAATAACATAATTGTGCAAATGAGTTGTGCTTCAGAACTGTACGCAGACTGTTTACTGTGCTCCACCTCAGCTTCTTTAAAGGAGAGGTGCAAGTGATAGATGATGGGTTGGCATGCATGCCATATGCCACCAAATACTGATGATATAGTATGGCAAGAGCCAGGAGAGCACTGCCCAAGTACATAGACCCCTTTCTTTTCTTACAAGCAGCCCATTATATGCAGAATCTGCTTAGGTGCTGTCTAAATTCCTCTGTATAGACAAGGAAAACTTTGAAATGACACAGGTAGAAGACTTATTTACATTTAATTTGTTATCTGTATTTGTCATGAAATTCTAATAAATATAGATAACATTTGCTATTTTAAACTAATTATGCTAAAACACTTGCACACTTTCAGAAAATCAAGTTCACCTTTTGCCAATGGTAATCATAGGTAGATTACCTCAAACTTGTGACTAAATCTTGAAAAGTGTTTTGACAACGCAGAGTGTCTCTAATTGTCCTGTAAAGAGAACATGGGGACTGTGCCAACAACCCCTTGTTTTCCACTTCACCAGTATCTTGTGTCGCACTCATTCATTATCTACGTAGTAGCTGTAACAATAGCAGCCTTTCTAGACAATTGCATTGTTGCAGGTCTGCAAGGGAACTGAAAGTTGTCACTTTAATAAAAAAAATCTACATCGGTCTTGGCTCAAAGGAAGATTTGCTATTTTAATGCACTTATTTTCTGTTTCTGTGAAATAGACATGACTTAACTAGAAGAACAGTCATCCAACCATGCAAAAATCCCATGAAGTACCACAGAGTATTTTTTTTTTTTTGTAATCAGAAAATTGTTTCCCTGTCATAGAAAAAAAGCTTACAAGTAAATGTGTAACCAGGTATTTATTTTGTGTTTATTTTTTTACTGTTTGTGTAAGAGAGGAATGTTTCATCACAGAATTTCAAGGAAGATGATACAACTGTCTTGGATAAACATTTGAGATTTTATCAAAATATTTGATTCTAATAACATATGATTGTTAGTCTTTTACACAAGTGACAGAAATTACAAATGTGAATGAACATATTGGCAGCTTGCCACTGTGGTGCAATAACAGAGTGTAGCTGCTGCAGCTTTCTCATCTCCTAGCAGGAAATCAGTGTTTGTTATGTGGTGGATGGCATTTAAATGTGCTCAGGTGGTTCGTGGGGTATCAGCCGAAATAAATATTCAATCGCAGACTGGAAAAAACCTTTAAAACATTAGACTACCTAAAGGAAGAAAAATTAAGTCAGCATATAGTTATCAAGATAAGCATAGTGAGAAAAGTGCACTTTACCTTGTAGGCATCAATAAGAGAATTAAATGTTTCTCTTGCAAGCACAATTTTATTCCCACTTCTTACTGAAATCGTAACTTCAGTTAGCATTCAGTAAGTCCTTGTAAGGCAAGGAGCACTTGATTTGGCTTGGTTTTGAATTTCCAAACTGCCTTATGCTACACCGTGTCCATGCGTGGAAGTCAGAAGCACTCTCGAGACCCGAGTCCCGCGTGGGAGCTCTGGCTCTCCACGGGCACTCAAGACCTGCACCGTGGCAATCGCAGAGCAACACGTGGCTGTAAAGAAGGGCTCAGGATTAGCGTTGGGAGCGGGAATACCCCCTAATCATGCTTTTTTTAAGCACAAACAGGATCATAGTTTTGTGGTAACTTTTAGCAGGCGTAGGTAGAAGCTCTGCCAACAGGAGGGGTTCCTCATCTCTTTGCTCCCAAAACTCATTTCTGCGTTGGGCTGCTGCCCACAGTCCCTTTTTTTTAGCGCATAAGACTTCTGTCTCGGCTTAGGGAACCGAATCGGGCAGCTGATGCACATTAAAACCTGCTTTTTTTTTGGTGATCATGTTCACTTCCAACCAGATCTCGTTTGGTGCATGAACGTTACTACAACCAAAATGCAGGGCTCCTTGAGGTAGATGTTAAACGGCTAGAAAGTTGCAATGAGAGGGACTAAGCCTTTTGCTGGTATTGCCAGCTTAGGTTAGATACTAGTTTAGCAGGTAAAGAGCAGCTCCTCTCCTGCTTGTCATACCCAGCGGGTTAAAGCTCTGACATAGTCCTCTTACAGTTTCCATTCAAATTCAGGGCTGGCACCACAGTACTTTAAAATGTTTGCAAATAGCTCTTCTGCTTTACCAACCTCCCTTCTTTCTGCTTGAGCCTGAGGCTGGAACAGGTAATTAGTTTAGATGCTTGCAACAACTACATCTAGGTTGCGGACTCTCATCTACTTTGTTGTCGCTAGCTTAAAATACTTTATCGTCATAACCTTCTTTTAATAGTCTGCCATCAAACCTGTCAGCTACTCGTTTAGGGATAGAAGGAAGAGGCAAGAACCCCTCGCATATTACCTTCATGCACAGTAGGGTACGTCCAATTTGTGGTTTCTCATCACCACTAGAACTGTGAACTGTGTATGTGTAAAAAAGGTAATTAAACATCACAACTCCTGACGTGTCTTGTAAGCACTGGCAGACAGGTAACAGTACTGCGTGCTGGGGCAGAATGGAAAGTGGAACTGCAGGAGTTTCCTGGAGTTTGCCTGGCATTCTCCTGCCTCCAAAGGTGTAGGAGATAGCGGGTTTTCAGAGAAAGATCTGCATTAGATTTGCAGCTTTGTTTTGGTTGTGCAAAGATGCAAGCCTTTTCTTCATCCTTGCTTTTGAAAAGCTATTCTTAGAAAAGGAAAGAAAATTAAGAGCTGTCTGTTTTATTATACCATGGGCATTTAAGTAACTATCATAGTTGTAAGATATTAACATGCTTTGTGAAACCCCAGACAATTCAAAAGTTATAATGCAGCATGACTTACTTACATACTTACAAGAAAACAAAGCAGTCTTGCCCTAAATGACAAGATATCTCTATGTTAGTATTGATGTAACCCCTGCATTTTGGCTAGGGAATACTGCTGAAATAACAGCTCACCATTATTCCTTTGGTTTAGGTTAGAAAACAAAAGTATAGCAAAGACACTATTGACCTGCTTGGGTGTTTTTAGAACAGCTGTGTCCAGCGAAGTACAAATGAAAGTTTATTTTCATAGCTTCCCATATTTCTTGCCAAGTGAGAGCCAGCACATTACATTTTAATTTTAGGGAAGCTATAAGGCACAGTTAAGAGTAGTGAACTATAACATTCCTCAGAGAGGGTAACTATTTTCATACGTTGGTTCTCTTTGCCTACTCTGACCAGTAGCACAGTAATCGAGATGACACTACTTGAGAAAAAGCACTGGAAGCATGAGGGAAGCGATAGTAGATACATATGGAGCCTCTCTCCTGCGTGATGGATGCATAAAGCTGCTTGAAAAAGTATGCGTGGAGAAAAAGAAAGGGAAAATGGAGAGATTCTCAGAAATAGGGGTGGATACCAGATGAGCTTATTTGCTCTCTAGCAGCAGACACACCAAAACCCCAGATCAAAATCCCAAACCTTTATCTTTTGTAGGAATTTTAATTAAAGGGGCCTAGAACAGAAAGGAAGAAAACTCTCTCATCTCTGAGCTTCCCGAACCAAGGGGCGAGTTGCTCCGCATCACATGGAGGCACACACTTTCATCATGTGTCTTCTCATCCCCTAATTAATCTTCTTGTTGCTTTTCAGTGACAAATGCTCTGACTACGGGAGCTCTTCTGCACTTGTGTTTACAATAAGACTTTCCTCTTTTCCTCCTCACTTTTACAAAGGTCTAATCATCCACATAGACTGTAAGCATCTATCTTGTCTAACTTTTATCTTTGGTGCAATAGAGAAATCCGTATAAGAAAATGCAAGCCAAAGCAGAAGGTGCTTTGATATTAGTGATTGCTGCTGCCAGAGATTTCCTTAGGACTATAGTATCGAATTCAACAGGAAGCATGTGTTTAGAACTGGTGAAATACTATTCAATACTCTACAATTTTTATAATTTAAAGAGATTTAGTGTTGTAACTCTATGTAAGGTTTTGCTTAGTATATATAATCAGCACATACTACTAGATCTGCCCTCAAACAAAAAAGGGCACTTGAGCCTTCCCTTTTGAAGGGTAAAGAAATCTTATTAGAAGGAAGTAGTATTCATTACTAGACTCAAAGAGCTAGCAGAGTATTTTGCTCAAAAAGAACAGCAAAAAATTAAGCCATTTGTAATGAAAATTTGCTATGAGGTTTATCAGTGTAATTTTATTGGGTTTCTGTAAAGAAAAAAAAAAATTCCCATTTCACTTGTCATGATATTTTAGGTTTTTTTTGAATGAAAAAGAAAAGTAAAAGTTCCTCTGTTAACAAATGGGACATTACAATGGGAAGCTTAAATTAGTCAGTTCTCATATTTCAGTAGTGCAAGATCTTTGAAGTGATCTTTCCTGTTGCAGGAATTCACTGTTTTATTGAACAAGCCTCAAGAGGCTTGCAAATACCTGTCTACTTGGACAACTTAGCAACAACTAAGTTCATTGGACATAAAAAGCATATAAAATAAGAAAAAAAAAATCAGTTTATAAGATGCATTTATGAAAAATTTGACTGATCATATTCCTAAATTCCAAAACAATTTATGCTTTTTCTAGTCACAAGATTGCTGGCCAGTGTAAGATTCCACTGGAAGATTGCTGGGTTTAACATACCATACCTAAAGAATGTTCTTGTGTTGTACTGGATAACATTAACAGAAATCACTTGTGTCCTTTTCTACAGAACATGGCCTAAAAAATTGCAGACCACCCTGTTTTACAGAGGATTAAAAAAACACTGGAAAGATGCAGTTCTGGTAAAAATTAAAACCTCACTGTAGTTTTACATATATTTTGAAAACTGGGGATATTTAAAGTTAAATGTTGAAACATTTCTTCTTGTTAGCAGCTTGTTAGGTAGTAAGATTGCTCCTGAGTGTGCTTTTTCATACACTCTCCTAAGTGGTTGTTTGGAGATACAGACAAGAAGATATTATGAAAATCAACTACGCACTGAAGCATCATGTTCCCTAGACTTAAGTGTCTTGTATGCCGATGGGGTATATAAGCAAAGGGAAAGAATTTTTCTTATATTGGTTTGAGTGGGAAACTGAGAAGTCAACTTTGTGGCTGGGAGAGCAGAAAAAGAGCAAGCTACGAATGGTTTCCCCTTTCTACTCTATTTTCAGTTAGGTCATTGCTCTTCTGGAGAGGTGTGGATCAATTAATGATCCTGGATCCAGATCCCAAAAACTCAGGATATGTTTCCAAGTTCCCAACTATACTGACTGTGTGAAGCAAGGTAAATTCTCTTATTCTGCTGTGAGTGGACTTACTGAATTTTGTGTTTTAGTAAGTGACAGCACTTTCACTAACACTAGATTCCTTCTTCAGTAGCAACTACTGAAGAGAGCTGAATGGAAAATAGATTTCTTTCCTGCAGAAGAAAGCCACATATTTCTGACAGAACAGTTTTGGGAAAAATAAGAATGGTGTTATTTGGCTTTCTGGCTTTCCAGCAGTGGATGGGCTGTCTGCTTCTCCAGCTTCCCAGGACGCTCACCCTGCCAGTCACCTGCCAGCCAGGCGGACCAAGAATCAGATAGACTCTTTGAAGGGATGGGGACCTTGCTGCTTGGGAAGTCACGAAGTTGTGAGTAGCTACTGTAGCTTCTTGGCTCCCACCGTGGGAAGACACCATGTCAGGAACCACAGGGTTCCTGAGAAAGTGCTGAAAACATTCCTGAAAAAGATGCATTTGAGAAATGGGTTTACATGTTGCTTGTAAACAAACTCCCCAAAAATTTGCTCCCAAAAAACTTACAGCTAAACTTCTCTGAATGATGAAAAAACCAACTGTAGTTAAGCTAGATGTTTTGTAGAATAGTGAATATCAGAGGCCTATATATTAATAACCTTTTAGTTTTAGAATAGTTCTATGATAAGGGTGATGCTATAACTATAAATAGAAGACATGCCCAATAATTTTATTCTCTAAAGGTAAATGCAAACTTCTATTCTGTTAAGAGGGGTTTTCTCAAGGGGACCCATATTATTCAGAGCAGAAAAGAAAATAATAGACGTCTTTAAGTGACAAGGGAAAAACTTTATTGAATGTATATAACAGTAAAAAGAATCTGTCTTATAGGTCTATTACAGTACATTCAGACTCTTAGAAAAGCACAACTATTGACAGATTTAGAAGACAGAAGATCTGTATAGAAAAAACCTGCTCTAATTATTGGCTAGCTTGTAATTAGAGGAAGGCAAAATCAAACTATTCGTTGATAGGTAGTGACTCAATATAGAATAAGATGTGTTGAAAATATTGTTCTCAGTTTCAGAAACTATAAAATAGGAAGTTCATTGATAGCATGTAGTTAGAAGCAATGCTTAAAGAAGATTTTGTCATAGAGAAAATCAGCTTTTTTGTCTTCATTTTACAGCATGAAAGAAGGAAAATATATTGTCATGGTATTTGAAGTGATATAAAGAAATGGTCTAATGAAAGTAATTTGTCTGTTGCTACCTTTTATATCACATTATAGGTACAAGATTTTGCCATTAGGCAGTTTCCTTATCAAGCAAGCATTGCTGTTTTCAATCACAGCAAACACAGTTATGATACATTCTTTAAAAAGTAGTTCTGTTAAAATAACGCTATTTGTGTTCAAATGTAAACTTCTGCCACTAATTCTTTATAATGAATCACAACTGAAAAATACAGATACATCTTTTTATATTAAATTTGAAGAGTATGCAAACTGTGGGATGCATTTTTAGCTGCTGGAGAATTACTGTCGCTTGACGAGAGCCAGACCAGATGACACCAGGTGTGGATACGGCCCTCTGTTCAAACCCTACTGACTTGCAGGGAGAGAGGAGTTGATATCACAATTTAATTTTAGCTTAAGTTGAATAAGAATTCTAAGAGTTAATCCTATGTTAAAAGCATAATGTTCCTTTTGCTTCTGGATAAAGCAATAGTAAGAGGTTTCAGTAACAGTAAGGACGAGACCTTTCTTTTTGTCGCCTTGGACTATTATTAGATCTTTTTGTAGTTACCAGCTGAGAAGTGGAGGCAGTTCTTGGAGACTTGTTTGTTTGCATTTTTCACCATGTTAACTATCACTATAGAAGATACTACAGTACAACAGACATTTCCAGTACCCTCAGCCTCTGGTTGCACCTCTTATTCTCAGTTAGGACTTTGCATGTGAACAGGGAGGAAGGCACGTGCTGCTCTTCAGCCTTCGTTGGCTTTTAGAGTCATCCTGGCTTGCAGTGTGGAAATTGCTGTTAATGAAACCTGAATAAATTGGTTTAGTGTTAAGGACTGCTTTTTTTTTTTTTTTAAGATTCCTAGGTGCCCAGCAGTACTGGTGGGTAGTCACTGGGGCTTTGGATGTTTGGCTTGCAAGATGTAAAAAAAGTCGTCTCCACACTTATCTGTATTTTGGACTTCTTTGTAACTTTTAAAAATGACTCGCACATTGAGTTCATGCAGCTTTAGTGAATTTGAAGCGGTTTACGGTGACGTTTGGTTTTGCAGTGCAGTTTTGTCTCAAACTTGGATTTTTCTTGGAGTGGGAGGGCTGTCCATCAGGAAATGGTTAGTTCATGGTTTTCTGCCTCCTGAAGCGTGGAGTCCAGGGAAGCCAACTTGTCTGCCGCCTAGGCATAAAGCCCTTCAGCTGGTGAGATTGAGCCGTATATTCAAACAAACACAAGCCAGCACTTCACTTAACGTGTTTGTTAGATTTCTCCCCCTTTTGCCAGCACTACTGTAGTCTTTAAACAGTGTGACAGAAGTACACTTCCACTTCAGTTAATGGATTTATCAAATACCTTATTTCATGCTTTCTGCTTTTGATTTATGAATTTTGATCCCAGAGACAAGGACCCTGTGAGTATCGATTGCGGAAAATGTCAGACTAACAGAAGTTAATTTCACTCGTACATGTGGAAGTCTGTGATTCTCTGACAGCGCTGTCTGCGGAGAACCGCCTGTCACCCAGCCCAAGTGACACCGCGCCGTCGCAACAGCCAGCCCCTCTGCCCCGCGACAAAACCGCACGTGGATTCAGGGCCGGCAGCGGGTTTGGAGGAAGGGGTGCTTGGGGTCGGGGCAGGGGAGGAGGGCGCGAGCTGCCGCGGAGCCCGTCCCTCCACGCCTCCCTGCACGTGGTTACAAGGCGCCTGGCGGGATAATGAAATGTCACCCTGCCAGCACCACCGCTGATCGGCGACACTTCATTTATCGATTGGCTTTCTTTGTAAATTATAAGTCTTTTTTTTTCTTTTTTTTTTTTCTTTTTTTTTCCCAAATGGCAGAGTTGAAGTGTCACTTACGCAGCGGTGCACTTGAGCGGTAGGTGGTCGATGGTTTGGTTTTGCTCCTCGTATCTCTTGCATTTGAGATGTGGTTAAAAACTTTGGACTTCTTACAACTTATTTATTCCAAGCAAATATATTATCTCAGACTGCAGAAAAACAGAGGACAAACCGTGGATGTTGGATGAAAATGAACAATAAATGTTATCAATACGTGGCATTGGTTCTTCATCAGAAAAAAGAGATTCTCAGTAGGCATCCACACTGACGGTGGTGAAAAGATCCCCACTGGTTTAAACTGAAATGGGTTAAGCGCTTCTATTAGTCCTGTAATCTGCCTTTTTCTTGGCACTTTTTCACTGGAAAAAATATCACAGACAAGCAAAAACACATTATTGTTTGCTGATTTTTATCTTAAAATTAGATTAAGGGTATGTATAATAATGTAGGAAAAATGTTGGAGTCTGTGAAATAATTATTGTCCCCAAGTTAAACAGTCTAATCCAAGAAATGCAGACTTA
Organism: Buteo buteo; assembly: GCF_964188355.1. Taxonomy (NCBI): domain Eukaryota; kingdom Metazoa; phylum Chordata; class Aves; order Accipitriformes; family Accipitridae; genus Buteo; species Buteo buteo. The sequence goes on along the minus strand of NC_134190.1, from coordinate 4,434,629 downwards.
AAGTTGCAATAAGAAGACATCCAAAATTATGTATGTTGACAAGCACAGACAGCTAACCACAGACACCTTAACAGTGTTATGGCTTGCACTCCTAAAAAAATGGAGAATAATCTGTTCTTCCCATAGAAAAATATCTTTAATTTATTTTTTCCTGCTTGAAAGATTAATGTCACTGTAGACATCTCAAGAGATTTTGATAAATAACCTTGTGTGGGGATATATAGAGAAGAGTACCAAAAATGAGATTTTATCACTTTAGTTTCACTTTAAATAGCAAAGCACTCAGGGTATGCTAACTAATGTGAAGGTAATGTGAACAGGTACAATGCAAAAGCCAGGCTGCTGGTAGTCTGTAAAAGGAGTTTTGAAAGGTAATAGGTACTATTTGTGCTCTTGACCATGGGAGGAGGGGAGGAAAAAGGCTTAAGGGTTTCTCTCCTTCATCACCATATTTGTAAACAGAGAACGGTTTGTTTACGTACTGAGAGTAATAAATTTTTTAAACAAGACTTGTTAAGGAAATGAAGCATGGATTTTAAATTTTTTTTTTTTTTTTTTTAATCTGGAGATAGGCATGTTAAGGAAGTAGTCCATGTTTCATCTTATTTAGATATTTGAAGAGAAATAGGGCCAATTATTTTTTGGCTCTTGCACAGCTGCAAGAGAATAAGATGTTACTAGGATGCTGATCAACTCCCAGTCAAAAGATCTGAACCACAGGAAATCCCTAGGCTGCTCCCCTTCTCCTTTGGAAGTGTTGGATTTATTCACACTTGGAGGTAGATAGACAGAGCATCATGAGAGAAGAACTGTAACTCCAGAACTAGAATAGCTAAGCCGTATCTGAAAGGGGGTGGTTTATAGAAAGGGTGGTCAGAACAGAGGATGTGGGCCAACCACAGAAACTCCAATGCTCCAGACAAAACTGTGTCGAGCCATAGCTACAATAAAGTTGTTGTACATACGGTACATAGATACAGGTATGTACGTGCATGCATCATGCACATACACACACACCCGTACAGACTTCAGTATGTCTGGATGTTAACCTTTCAAAAACTTTTTCACTCTTGGATTGATTCGTTTGCTTGCTTGCTTGCTTCCTTCCTTCTTTCTTTTGGTAATCATTGAGGTTAGTGATTTGTTTAGTTAAAATCTTTCTGTATGGGGAAGGAGGCTGAGCCCCGTTGTATCATCGTGTGTTCAGCTGTTTCAGCTGTCCTCACACCATCGACATTCTGTCAGGTCCACTTGGTTTTGCTTGAGAATTTGATTAAACAAATTCATCAAACATATAAAACATTTCTAATTAACGGGGAAAGCAAAACCAGTTTCTTAGTTTTGTGGAAATAAGAATGACATTATGGTAATACTTAAAGAAGCAGAGGCTGTGTTTGTTTTATGAACTTTTTTGCTATAAAATATATGTATTTAATGAGGTACATTATTCTGTGTTTTTTCTAAGAAGGCCATAAGAACAGATTTACATGTGCAATTTCAAGTGATATTTACATGTTACCCTTAAACAACAGTTTGACAAAGTCACAGAGTCTTTGTTTTGTAGAAGGGAAAATGAAAACAAATACTCCATCTACTACATAAATACACAAAATCAGCTTTTTGGAAGCACGTCAAAAATTATATGAATGTATTGCATATGGTTATGTGGCAATCATGCATTTAAGTCTGTATCTCTAAACACGTGCGTGAAACTGCATGTGTCCAAATTTACGTAGTATGTCTAAACCAGGCAACAAAGAATTAAAGAGAAGAAAAAATGTGCAAAAATTATTTTTTACTACATCAAGCCATGATACATGCTGTATTTAGGACTTCTATTTAAAGAATGTATAAGGTTGGGCTATTTCTTATATTCCATATTCTGTAATTGCCTTAGCTAGATGGCTCCAAAGAACAAGAAATATTTTCAGCTAATATAAATCACTTCTAAAAATTATTTTCTTGGTACACTTCTGAAAACGTGGGTTTTTTTGGCATAAGACAATATGACTTAACAAACACAAGAACTGTTAAGTGAGTGTTCCATTCAAAAATGCCTCTCATCCTATAAAACTTCTATTTTATCTGTAGAAAAGCACAAAGACAAAACTTAAACCTATTTTTTATATGAAAGTTGGTGTTATCTTCTATGGTTTCAACCATTGTATATTTTTTTAATAGATACAATTTTCTCAGGAAAAAAATGCACTAGTTCCTTAGTTACAAATTTTTCTTTTAAAAATGGTGTTCATGGGAATCCCCTTGGTGTATGTGTTGAATGCAGAGAACGCCTATTGAAGGTGAGATTGTCAGAGATGCCCGAACAATTGTGAATGTTGTTATGGATTTTATGCTTTGGAAACCTGTCATTATTTGACCTGCACTCTGTCTAGAACAGAGAGAAACTGTAATGTTACCACCACCAAACAGCACCACGGCAAACCCAACCTTCTCTCCCTTCCCCTCAGACTTCTTCACAGGAACCTGAACAACGACCTACTGAGGAAATATTTTCTTTTTTTCCTTAAATTATGAAACTTTCCATGGTTGTAGCAGTTTGAAAATATGGCACGATTTGGGCACTATTTCTTCTTGGTTCCAATTTAAGTACAGGTTTAGCTTTGTATCTCTTGCAGACAGCAAAGAAAGGGAGTTTGCATGACTGAAGGGAAGAGAGTAGCTACTTGCTGTTAAGAAACGGTATAGACGATGTTTGTATCTGGGAGGATGCAACAAAATGTATTGAGTCTATAATAGATTATTTATGTACACAGAAAATTATTTCATGTTTTTGGACATGTTTTAAATGTGTTGTGATTTTCCATTTCAAGAAGTCTTGCATAAGTAGGTACATACTGCCATGGAAGACTGATATAAGCAAAACTACTGATACTTTTTAAATAGTTCTCTAAATAGTAACAGATATGGAATGTGTGATAGTGGGGTGTTATTTAAAAACTTTGCTAGTACTAATGAGGAGTGAGCAGTGAAATCCACTCTGCTTGTGTGTCATGGGATCATAAACCCATCCTAAGGAAACCCATGTGACACCGGTTTTGTTCATCATTATGTTCTGTGCAAACAAATGTCCATCATTTGTTAATGTTTTTTCTGTTAAATGAGATACCAGAAATGACATTAAGAATGTTGTTTACAAGGTATGTTTTCTCTGCAGTCCTTTCTCTAGAATGATTCCCTATAAATCTAATGTATAAGCATTTAAGAGGCTTAAAATACATATCTAATACAATCCAGTAGGTCTAAAATGAATATCCAATGTCAGGAGTTTAAATCTGATAATTTTGGATTTACTGCAATAGCCTGCTTTATCTACTGCAGTAGCAATAGTACAGTCCTACCATGTTGCTGTTGTAATTGCAATTACGTGGAGATGTTTGAATGATTTTGCGGTACTGTCTTCCAATTAATTTTCCTTTTGGCTTTCTCTAATAATAAAAAAGGCTGACAGATTCAGAAAGATGCTTGCACAAAAATCTATTTGCCTCAGAAATATTTTCCTTCACCTCCTAAATCCGGTTTTTTTCAGATAAGTTCCCAGAAAAAGTTGAATTTGAGATGCAGCTTAATGCCTGGTTACATTGCTGTTAAAAAAAGGAGTTAAAGACAAGCTCTTGCTTCGGAATGCAGTTTCTTCCAAATGGAGACATGAGAGGGGAGAATATTTTATCCTCCTTGGAACATAGCATGTGAATCTGGATTTGAAAGCAACCGAGTTTACAATAGTAATTTTGTTTTTAAAAATTCCCTTAGTTTTTGAAGCGGTTTAGTGGTTTGATTTTATTTCTTCTGCGTCCAGGGGAAACGGATGAATTGAAGGTCTAAAGCACTGATCCTGTTCTCACTCACAGTCAGGTGGGATACTGTGTTAATATAAGTGCTAATGCATGTATGTAGAATTTAAGTAGAATTATCTTATACTTCTTATTTGATTTTGAGCCTACAAATTTGACTTAAGAGGTAGAAAGTTGCGGAAAAGCCCATTAAAGCCTTTTAAAAGAAGTATTTCTGAGTGTGTTTAATATTTATTTGATAGGACAAGTATGATAGAATTACTCACTAGGATAGTTCTCAGGGTTCATAAGATTTTTTATGATGGTCGGGTTTGAACGCTTGTAAATAATGGGACCGTCTTAGACTCACGCTGGTAAAACCAGATCTGCGCGGAAAATACTACTCTTCAAACTTCCTTAGAGCTTCAGCTCTTTTCTTTCCTGGAACTCCTCGGCGTTTACCCCTTTTTGAACCAAGCTGGTGGATAGAGCACGAGCTGAAGACGTGCCTATCTCTGGGCTGCTCTCCCCAGTGCCAGGGTTGTTTTTCCCAGTTTCATCGGCGGGCCCTGGCAACAGGGAGCTGATAATGCCCGGGGTCCCGAGGACAATGCCGTGTTGTTTGCCCGGCTCCTGCTCCCCTTTTCCTAGACGCCGGCGTGGTGGGTATGGTTAACAAGCCCCACCAGCTGGCATATCTGTGCCGGCATAATTGCACATGAATGGTGTGGGGAGAGGGGAGCGAGGGAAGAAATAAAACAGATAACAAGCAAAGGGAAAAAGTAGCACTGTAAACAAGCGGCATATTTTTTTTTTCCCCTCCACAGAGCAAGCTTTTGTGACTGGAGGCAGTATCTGTGTGCAGCCTGACTTCTAATCCATATCGCAAACAGCTTCCAGATGCCTGAGTCCCCACCACTATTCTGGCATCCCTACCCTTCACAGATGCCTCTCTATGAGGGGGGTCTATAAGTAAAATTGGGTGTATTTTACTAATCATTCATTTCCAATCTTCCTGAAGGGGAACTTTTATTAATAAACTCTTTTCATCTGTCTCTTTGATTAGGAAGAAGATAATCGCTTAGTCATGTGAAAGGGGGGAAAAAAAAAGACTGCTGGGGGGTCGCCTTTTTTAACATGTGCTTGAGTGGAAGGAAACAAATAAAAACCGCCGAACAATGCGGGTACTAAATGGTTCCAGTTGAGCTCGAGTGGTGGAGGGGAGTTTGAATAGAAACCACGGCGGCTGGGCTGGCCTCCCGAGGCAAGCAGAACTAATTCCCCTGATCCCGGCTACCCCGCCGGCAGCGGGGCCGGCAGCCCGGCACGGCCGGCAGGTGTGCCGGCGGGGGGAGACGGCACGGATGGGACCCGTCTCCCACCCCTGCGGGAACGGGGTGGCTGGGCGCAGGACACGCCGCGTTCGCTCGAGGTTGTGAAGTCGGCGAGAAGCAATTCGAGTTTTGTTTCTTTTTTTTTTTTTTTCCCCCTCCGCCGTGCTTCGTTCTCAATATATCTTCCCTCGTTACTCACCTCGGATTACTACGCTCGGGCTTACGACTGTGTTAGATCGTGAGCGGTTTTGGCTGGAGGAAATGCGTACCGCCCGGTGACCACCAGCACTTAATTACAAAGTGTAGGCTGAAAAGAGGTTTTCACATTAAGGCGCGTTTTTCTTCCGAACTACGCTATGCTTCTCTTTAAGCCACGTCCTGGGTTCGGTCCACGTTCAATAGCTGATTTTTAAGAATGCAAAACTGTAGTTTTAATAGATCCGTGAATTCACATTATCAGCTGGCATCATTCCACTGACTCACCTGTAGCCAGAGACTGGTGCTGACGGAGGATATTATTCACATAGGCTATAGTCACGAAATTGTATCTAGCTGATTCAATCAAAGCTATTCTGACTCACCTGTCAGGTTTGAATAACATTTCTTTCTGCTTTCCATTCCTATTTCTCACTAACCTGGCTGAAACTTGATTTGCATGATTGAGAAGAAGTAGATTTTTTATTTATTTATTTCCATTAAACATTTAGATTTAAAGAAGTGTAGATGTTTGCAATACCGAGACCCTCAGCACAACCAGATACTTAAAAACCACAATTTTATGGAACTCTCTGTGCTCTGAGACCACAGCAGTATAATGTAGATTTTCATAATTATTTCTTTATTCCAAAAGGTAAAGGTTACTGCAAAATTGTGACTTTATTACGTGTTGTTCTGTAACACTGCGTTTGGCTTGTCCATTCTCCATCATCACAGTAGTTAATAATTCTACCTTTGCTTCTAAGAACAACCCAGAAAGACTAGAAACTGCACTACTGAAATTCATGCTGCTTTGAGAAAGATATTAATTGATCGATCAACATATCTAATTAGAAACTTGAGAAGTTTCATTGTTTTGGAAGTTTTATGTGTTGATTTTATGAGGAAATTATAAATGTTTCTGTAATATCTCATTTTTTCTGTATTTCTAAAGTGTCTGGGGACAAGTGTTTCTATAGGAAGAGAGAGAAACCTGCTCATTCATTGGAGATGGGGCTTTGGACACTTGCATAAAATGTAGAATCAGTTTCTTGTCCAAATTCTGCAAAGCCTGACTTGAGGCCAGGTCATCCAGGTGAAACCAACGGGCTTTTTCTGCCGATCTGTTGATTGCTGTGTGTTGATGAGGGTGTATTTTCACCAGAATTTCTATTCTGAAGCTGCAAATCTTTTTTGAATGAGGAGGTGTCAAAATGGATATGTTACTGTGTAGGGGTCGGCGTTCGGAAGATCTCGCGTTGTCACGGAAAGTTAGAGGGTTAGTCGCAGCCTTGTGATGTACCTGTAACCCCACCTCCCCTTGTTAGTATAAAAGGAATTAACTGCGCAATAAAAGCAGAAGTTGGCGCTCACACTGTGTGTGTTATCTGTCTCTTTCCCTGGTCCGGGCCGACCAGTGATCTAAGCGTGGCACCTTGATATGTAGCGAATGCTACATTACTGAAAAGATCTGAGTGTGATGGATCAAGTTAATCAGAAAATTCCTGGCCAAATCTAATAATGCATGTATGAAATATCAGGAAAAATGGTATTATTTCTCATCAATGAGAAGGCAGTTTTGTATAAAACTTGTGCTGGAATTAAAACAAATAATCAGTGGTTCTGATTTTTTTTTTTTAAGGCATGAGTTTAATAATGTTTGGCTATTTTCTCAAATTTTTTTACTTCAGAAATCAGCAAATAGGGAAGAACTTTAACTTACAACTTTTATGAAGAGTGAATGTCTATCACTCATAGCCACAGAGGAAAACTGGAGAAATAGAATGTAAACCTGAAGAGTCACACAAGTAAAAGGGAACCTGAAACCTTCTGGGTTTTGTTCTTATTTTTATTTTATATTTTTATACTTTTCTTCTGCAGGTCTTCAATTTTCCTCTTGATTTTGCCCTAGAAGGCAGCAGGGGGATGAATCACTGGTTTCAAATATTTTGTATTATTGAACTATTGCGATAACGATGAAGTTATTTGTAGATGCAGAAGACAGCAAACCTAACCCCCAGCTTGCGCGGTTGCCTGAATTGCCATGCTGTGAGGGGAGTCAACTCATGGGGATGCAGCCTGAGCTACCCATGGCTCTTCTCTCCTGGCCCCTCATCTAGCCCTTGTGTGAGGATGCTGGCTGCTAGGAGGTCGGTTAGGAGACAGGGAAAACTGTCCCCAAAAGATGCCTAGTAGTCTGCAGTGAGCTGCATAACATCCAACAATTAGTGCTGCTTTCGGACCATCCATGACAGAGCTTTTTTTTTTTTGGTGACAGCTATGGTTTTTCAGGGACGACTTGACAGAAATCAGCTGTTCACAACGTATGAGCTGGAAAGCAGATGTCCTGGGATCAAGGGCGAGGTGTGAAGAGTTTCTTAACACAGGACTGGGCAAAAACTGGCATTCAAGCCCCTGGTGGTCGTAATTTGACTAAGGGGATTTGTCTTTATGTTTTCTTTCTAATTCAGTTCAGGTTCTTGTTTCAGTCTATTGTGTGTTATGTATCTCTCTGTGAATGTTAGTTATCAGGTGTTCCAGCATTCCTGCATTCTCCAGCTTGGATCTTTAGCTAAGAGTCGAGGAGTGGAGCGTAAAAGACAAAATGAGGGTTTAGTGCAATAGTTATGTCATCGGCAAAATCATATTCTGTCTGCCGTTCAGTCCTGTTTCTTCAGCATCGGTACCTGTCCCCAAGGAAAGATCCAGCTCCTGCGAGCACAGCGGCCGAGGCCCTGGTGACCTGTTCGAAGGAGACCGATGTGTTGGTTTGGTAACTTGCAACTCTTGGTAACTAGAAGTTTGGCAACTTCTAGTGAATTGAGGCTCGGGTATGTGTAATACGGGCACACGTGCTTGAGCTACTAACGGTTTGATTCATGCTGTGGCATGTGGGATAATACAGGGTCAAGCTGCAGGGCGTAAAGATCTGCTAATTGCCTAACTTTACACTGGGCTTTAGTTAGTGTTTAATTTTCAGAGTGGGCAGGGCACGGTGTATGGAGAAGATTCTGTTTCTGTGGTACTTCCGTATCCCCTCTGGTTATCGGTGAACTGTCTAGCTCATAAAACACTCGTGCATAAGAGAGGTTTGCTCTGCAAATTTACCAGATTGTGACAAATTCTCTTTAGCTGCAGAAAATTTCCCTGGAAAGAGCGTGTCTGGAGACCGAAACATAAAGCATGTGCAAACCATGATGTATATTGTGTCAAAAAAAAAAAAAATCTAAAAATTTCATGGCTGACAAAGCTTTAGTCTAATGATGAGAAAGATATTATCCCCAAAATACAGGTGCCACTTCCCTGTCAGTACACAAGCAGTCATTTTCATTGCCTTGAATTTAACAGCATGTGTATTCCCATGTGTGGGAAAAGGGTCCTGGTTAATTTTTATATGCAATAAAAGGACCTTTGGGCATATTTTACCTTAATGCTTTTTCCTTTGTTTGAGAAAAAGAGCTCTCAATCAGAAAAGCAAGAGATTAATTTAGACTGCTGCATGGATGCTGGCCTGTTCAGTTAAGTGCACTGCTGATAATAGGTATACCAGATCATGAATAATAATAGATTGTTCCTTTGCTTCTAAAGTTTCCTCCTTTTGGGTCTTTCTGAGGAAAAAAGAGACACTTTAAAGAGCAGTTTGAGATTTCACGATAATATAAAGTTTTGAAAGTATACTGAATATCTAAAAAAAAAGTTTGGCCTGTTACACTACATAATGACTCATTAGCATCTGATTTCTGCTTATGCAAAAGCTGCTGCCTTTGGTAAAACAATTGTTTTTGGAGCTGTACTGAATAACATATATGCTGGTTTTATGTATACCTTTAATATGTCCATAAAGAGAAAGAGCAGAGTTGCTATATATACAGAGAACGTTAGAGTACAGTGGCTGACGTTCTACATCGAATCACCAGTTTTCCTTCATACTTGCAGTTTACTTTAACACATAAATGAGTGAGGGTCATGCCAGTTTTCATTCATCTGTTCAATTACCAATGCCAGATTTGGCCAAATGACAATGCTGAGTCTTGTTGTGAAGGTGTTTGCAGAAAGTACCGAATAAAGCTGTATGCTCATTCTCCCAGCCCCCCCCAAATTCAATTAAAATAAATGTTTCTGAATTTGCTGCAAGCCTGTGTCAGATCCACTGGAGATTCAGCTAACACTCTTTTATTTGTGTTCAGCCAGAGTGGAGAGGACTTCTTCAGCCCCATGCCTCTCTTCCGCCAAGCACAGTTGTGGTGTTTGAGTGACTCCTGGTCTCTCCTTGGTTAAACCTACTCCTGTTATTTCATGGAGTTTGATTATTATATTTACAATTCAGCTCCTCAGCAAAACTAAACTATGTGGCAAACCACACCACAACTGTGAAACACAGGTTTTTGTATTGTTTGGTGTATTTTTTTAAGACAAGCTTGCAGCTACAGGCCTTCTTCCACTTTATTTAAAAGCCAGCCTTACCACAACCTTGCTGTTATCACAGCATGCCGCTCCTGCAAGTCAGCGCTAAATTTTTATTTTATTTTAAGGTCTGCACTACACAGACATTAACCAATTCTCACAGCACACTCCTGAAGTCAATGGTTAACTGAAATTATCCTCTGTAAGTACATGAGGTTCTTAAACCTGGAGATTAAGGAATCTTTGCAAGGCCAGCCGTGATTCTCCAGTACGGTCGGACCATAGCTCAGGACCTGTTGACACCCAAGTCTCTACTTATGCCATCAGACCATGCTGCCTTCTGACTAAGGAAGATGTTTCCCAATTAGATGTAAATTATACGGTTTTATATATTATGTTTAATTAAAGAATGAGCAAATAGTTGTGACAACTGGCAAGATGGTTATTTTGTACCATCTCAGGCTCAGCTACAGCTACAAAAGGGGCATGCAATCAGCAGTTGTCTTTAAAAAGAGCAGTTAGAATAAAATGATTAGTTTAATCAATTTAGACCTATTTTCTTAAACAAATGGAACTCCTAGAATAGCTTGCTCTGTTCAGACTGGAAGAAGACTTTGTGTGACTGAAAAGGAGACTTTTTTTAAAGTTCCATCCCTTTGTCTTGAAAAGAGGAAATTACTTTATTTCATGCAATTAACATTTTTTTCACATTTATCAAGGAAGTGTGGTTACTTGTGCTCAGGGACACTAATTTCCTGATACAAGTGATATCCCATAGAAAGGGAGAATTATTTTAGAGCTTTAAAAAAGATCTAGGTAGAAAGTATTCAAGACTTATTTCCCTTCCTGAATTATTTGTTGTTCATTAGGAACTTAAGGAACTTAAGGAACTAGGTAGAACATATGCTGGGATAGGAGATAGATTGGGAGGTCAATTTTTAGCAGAAGACACACTAAACTACTTACCCTCTTGATAAGAATAGTTTTATTCCGCATGCTTGTCATACAGCGGTTTTTCACAGTGCATAAACAGTTGAACAGCATGTGAGTGACTCAGGGACTTGAAACGTGTTTCTGGAATTTGTTGAATTGCACACTATAATCACTTAATCTGCTCCAGGTCAGTTAGGATTTTTTAGTGCATAAATACACATGCAGCAAACTCATTCCAGTACATGCTTAAAGCAAAAGTGTAAGTGTGACAGGTCCTGTTCATTTCCTGTGAAAGCTATCCTTTCTTTTTAAAATGCTATTTGTGCATGGGTTTTTTAAGGAAAGATGTAATACCAGACTGCAAAGTCTTCCATAAAGCCCAGTGAAGTTGGTAAGAATCTTTCCACTGAAGCACACAACATTTAGATTGGGCCAAGTGAACTGTAAACTTCTCTATACGTATTTAAGTGAAGTTAGTTTCTCTAATTACATGTGAGAGATTACTTTATTGTACTTTAAAACTTGTGGGTGCTAATATATTTTGACTCAGATTCTTATGCATGCAAAATACCTCAGCTGTTCCTCTTTAATCAAATTAGTTGCTTGATACATTAGCAATCTATTAATTTCAAGTTCCTTGAAATTTGTATAGACCTCTATAGCGGTAGTCTTAATCAGCAATATGCGTACTCTTATCAGTGTGCTTTACATTACAGTGATAGACATCGATTAAGATGTTCTTAATGGATTATCGGATATTATCTCCCATGCAATTTGTAAAGAATTAAGTTAATAATTTTCCATTCTGGGATCACAGAAAATTTGATTTTGTCTAATAAGGTATGATTTATAACCAGGGTAGACAAACTATTAGTTTTTTGTAGCGTCTGAGGATTAAATTTCTGAATGTAATTTGGACGTATAGACTTAGAAGGATACAGATAAGAAAGAAATCAGATGTTCATAGAAATGGTGGCATTCAGAATCAATAGAAACTTAATAATTTTAAGTACCTCTTATGCTAAAAATTAAAAGCTTTAGAGATAGCATTACCCAGCACAGTGGTAATGTATTGCCCAAGACAGTGGAATGCAGCTCTGGCAATCTAGGGCTTAAATATTTCAAAGCTCTGTTGAATGTTCAAGTAGGCTACATAATGTATGTTCATGAATATAAAAAATAATTTTAATTTCGTTCATTGGCTTCCTGTTATTTGAAGAGTTATTATTTGACGCATTCTTTCTTGTTAGCCCTGAACTGCCATCTAAATTCACAGTTTGCTCTATGCTTTAGTGATGAGTGATCATGTTGCACATATTGGTCAAGTCTGGTTAACAACAAGTTAAAGAAGAGCCTAGACCTCGAGATAAGCTGTACTGAATTTTGATAGGTCAAATCTACAATTTTTCTGCTTCTTTATGCACTTTTGCTTATATTTTACTATGGAATGAAAGGCTCTTTGTACCCGAGACACCTACTGTCTATAATTTAGGCCACGAATTAAGATATATAAATAGATATATGTATATGTAAATATATACTCTCATTTTATTCAATAAACACTATGTATTTTCTACTGAGCCCTATATGGTCCATTATGAAGTACATTCCTATTTATAATTGTTTAATGTAATAAAGTATCTATTATTAAAATGCCAGAATCAGTCAAAACACTGATTGGCTTGGGTTACAGCAGACAAATTGTCTCCCATTTGCACTCATGGCTTAAGGTAATTGCTGAAAGAAAGTAACGATCTTGCTTTTAAAGAATGAGCTGGACATGCCGGAAGTTGAGTTGGGGCAGCTATTTTGAACCAATATTTTGAACGTAGTGGTGCAAAATATTGAATTGATTATATCTGCCAGAAATGATGAATTAATTAATCTGTTCAACTGACTCTTTAATGGTCAATATACTTTACAGTTTTCATATGGTGATGGAAAAAAATGGTTTTGTTCAGATCTGTATATTCATCCTTACTTTGTTAGTTCATGTTTGCATTACAGATTAACACTGGAAGAAAAAATTGTCTTTGGAAATTGTGATTACTCCAGTTCAGTTCTAAACATCTGAAACAGTATACAAAACGACAGCTGCATTTGGGTAAATACATCAAATATACAGAAATGTATAAAACTTAATCACATCATTTATAGTGAGGCTGTTAAGCTGCAAATTGCATTGGAGAACATGTTAAAAATAAGGGAGTCACCTTAACAGTCTGCCCATACTGCTCCTTTACATTAGTCTGAAACTAATTCTGCATCAGCGTGAAATGAATTGGATTTGGTTCATAACCAGGTCTTGAATATTATTTAGTTCTTACCAGGGCTACATACAGAGTTGTGGAAGTGTCAGTCATAAATCATGTTTGCTAATGGACTTTCTAGGAAGAGAGATATTCTTGTTATATGGCCAAGAGAAAGAACCGTAGTTTAATCAGCTTGGTAAGTGAAACACGTACTGTGTCTCTAACAAATACTATTGAAAGTTAGCAAGGAAAAAAATTACAAATTTATATGAAAGCCCCCAAATTATAGTCTTTTTCTTTAGGGCCCAAAAGGGCTCTTTAAGATTGATGCAGAGGCCCCTGAGGTTCTCAAGTCCTGCACCAAAGGTTTCATTCACCTATGAGGTAGAAAGCATAGCTAGCTTCCCTTTTTTAGATATTCCTATCTGAGACTGTACAGTCTCATTATCAGTGAAATGCTATAAAAGGAAATGTTTTGTGACCCCCAGAGCAGTAATAGGGATGATAAAACCCTGAGAATCTCTCTCCCTAATTATTTTTTGTCTATTTTGGATCTGAACTTAAAGCATCTGGAAGAACAAGCACTTTTGAGACCGGTATTAAGAGTTAGGTTTTCCCATGCTCTCTCATTCTTGGTTGATTAGCAGATTAGTGTGCATGAGCAGGGAAAATATCCAGGCCTTAGAGATTTTTCTTATGGATAAATTATTTAAATGAGAACACTTTCTCTCTAGGGAACAGACTACAGAACAAAACAAAACAAACAAACAAAAAAAACGCCAACCCTGGGGAATTACCTCAATTCTTGGGAGATAATCCTTTACCAAGCATGTTTGCAAAATAAGGTGAAACATTTTCAAAGAATTTGAACTGAATGTGTTTCAAGATCCCGCTCCTTATCTTGAATAAAGCCATGGCACAGCTATTTAAAAAACAGGCTCTGCTCATTAAGTTATCATCCAGGAGCATCCAGCTGAGATCTAAAAAGACAAAAAAAGCCAAGAGTGAAATATAAATACCCATCTCTATTTTACAGGAAAGCAACCAATACCCAAAGAGATTAAATTCCTCAGCCAAGACCTCACAAGCTGCCACTGGCAGATCTCAGCTCCCAAATCCTGTAAGTCTTATTCAGGTGCTGGAGGAGATGGATTTTCATCTTGTGGAGCCCCAGCTGTTTCTGTAGGGCGTTTGGGGGTTCTGTGGTGGGTTTGGGTAGCAGGGGAGGGGGCCGCAGGGGCGGCTCCTGTGAGAAGCTGCTAGAAGCTTCCCGGGGCTCCAAGTTGGACCCGTCTTTGACCAACTACCTGCTCCGGCGTGGGCTCCTCTCTCCCCGGGCTGCCGGTGGGCATCTGCTCCCCCGCTCCCCTCCATGGGTGGGGGGGGACAGCCTGCCGCCTCCCCGCGGGCTGCGGGGGCATCAACCTCCTCCGGCGTCCGTCCTCCTTCAGTGACCTCGGTGTCTGCACAGGGGTTCTTCTCACAGCCCAAGTCCCCCCCTCTACTGCAGGTTCCCCCTCTGATGTTCTCCCAGAGGCGCTACCACCGTCGCTGATGGGCTTGGCCTTGGCCAGAGGTGGGTCCGACTTGGAGCCCTGGAAGTTTCTAGCAGCTTCTCTCAGGAGCTGCCCTTGTGGCCCTTCCCCCGCTACCAAAAACCCCACTGCACAACCCTAAACCATAGGGCTAAATGCTTGAAGAAGACCTCAGCAGTTTGTATGCTGGAAGTCTAGATGCTTGGAGAAGACCCCAATAGTTTAAATACAGGTTCAGATCTTCTTGTGCTGTGACGTGCTCACAACAATGGGATGGCTGAGAAGTGTGGATTTAAACGATGTTTAACTACATTGTTTTGTAGCTTTGATTCATGAATTGCAGATTCATGAATCAATTTAAATCTTGTTGGGTGTGGGTAAGGATTTTTTCAATGGAAGGGTCATCTCTGATTAATTATGAACAGAACTCAAAGCGAGTTGAAGTTTAGATAGCTTTATTACATGATTAAAAGACAGCTAAAAAAATATTACCCTGAATATTGACCTAAAGTAAATTTTCTCTTATGAATTACAGTTCGAGATAGTTCAAGTGTCTGCTGGCTACAGCTGGTGGACAATATTGCCTGTACAGCCAATTGCCTCCCTGTTTGGACCCTAAACCTGACGTAGAGATAACGGGTGAAGTCCAGACACCGTTGATGTCACTGCAGGTTTGTCATGAACTTCACACAGCTAATATCTGAGTCAAACTCTGATCTGTGAATCACTGAATGAAGGCAGAGCAGTGAGGATCTCTGAGCAGTCGTTCGTGTTCCCCCTGCCTATGGCTGACCTAGTCAATCTGGAATAACACCAAACTTCGGCACGGGAGCGTTGTCGGAAGGCAGTCTGACTGTTGGGTCCACAGAAAACCACACTTCGCTGAACATTAAGGATGCGTTACAGATTATAGTCACTTTGTGTGGTTATTTTGGTATCAATCATAGAGCTTCGACCATTTTCAGTGTTGTCAGTGAAACTGTGAAATAGCACAACTACGTCTGGCAGCAGACAGTGGGGAACAAAACAAACCAAAAAAAACCCAACAAAAGCTGCAAACAAAACCAGTGCACATTATGCAGAAATTGCCTTGGCATGCAGGTCATTGGTGATTTCATTTGTAAGTAATGTTTTGATTGTCACAGATTATATGTTGCTCTCATCCCCCTGACATTTGTTGTACAGCGGGATTGATTTTTGTGCTCCAGTATGAAAAGGTCACTTTGATCAATGCAGTGTAATTGGCACTAAATTAGGATCATATCAGGTTATTTTGCTATTTAATGATGAAATATTAAAGAATAGCATGGGAAGATTGCAGGCACTAAAGTGCACTTTAAACCTGCTGTAATGATGTTTTATTTTGTGGGAAAAATGGAGAGAAAAACAACTAAAGTGCAGAAAATGACTGTGATGTATTGGAAGAGTGGCCTGGAATTATATATTTTCACTTGAAATAGACTGAAAGCCCCAGACACAAAACACCAAACCCAGCAGTCAGTCCTGAATACGTTATATACAGAGAGCCCTTCTTTAGAACTTTTAATGATGATTGTGCTCATTATGTACTAGTTACACGTGTTAAGTCTTTACAATCTGCATATAATGACTGGCCGAAAGTAGATTGCTGAAGTTATGCACTTAGGCCATGATTCAGGGCAACACTTGAGACATGTTTGGGTACCACTAAACTCAAAAGCAAATAATTAGGCACATAATTAATCTACACCTGTGTAGGGATAGATATAAACACATAAAGTACTTCCCAAACCAGCATGGTACAAACGTGTCAGGATTATTCAGAAGGACTGAACTGAAGCCTTTCTTGTTTTTCAGAAAAGTGCTTTTGTAAGTGTTTTATTTGTGCTACTGTTTTTAAGTCCAGAAGTTGGTTGCTTCATCCCCTCCTCGTTTTGTAGAACAGTATCTGTAGTGTAAAGCCAAGGTTAACATCTTAACCTTTTAAGTTTGTACTCTGGCTAGATAACGTACTTAAGGAGAGCAAAGCTCCAATGAGATTTCCTGCAACATTGGCTGCCTTTAAAGCGTAATCTTTTGATTAAGATTTTCTATAGAGTGGATGCAGAACACACCAATGTTCTCCGGCTTAACAGTGAAACTCTCCTCAGGTGGGTGATGAGAATTAGGTATCAACTTTCATGTTCAGGGAACCAGGCTTGATAGAACTTAAATGGGAATCTGAATGCTCAGATCCTGTTAAAAAAACCCACAAAACCAAACCAAACCAAACCAAAAACCCCAAAACCAGACAGAAAAACCCCAGCCAGTTTCAGGCAAAGCTGCTCAGTCAATTCTCGCTGGATTCACTAGGATTATTTTCAAGTGAATTCAGTAGACAGTGGCTTAAATGGACATCCATTAGTCATCCATTAAAAAAAAAAATTGGATATCATCTTTAAGATCATTGGCTAAAACTGATTCTATTTGTTGGTATATTTTTAAAAAATCTAACCATGTGCTTACGAGTCCTACAAGCTCAGATGCTTCCCATTTAATGAGGATATATTTAGAACATGAGTTTTGTCAATATTTTTTCAGACTTTGCATCTAAAGCAATGATAAGCATCATAAGCAGTGTTAATAGTGTATGTTATTTTCTCTACTGTAAATACATGCACTCTCCAATTATTCTGAAATGTTGCTGAACAAGAGCAAGCAGCATAAGATTATGCTTTTAAATGCAGCTAATGTTGCAAGAAATTTGTTTGAAGCTTTGCTGCCATTAAGTGTGTTATCTAGCTGTGGCATGAACTTTAAGATGGTGAAGATATTAACCTTGTAAGTATCATAGAAATATTATTCTAAAAATAATAATAATGTAAAACAGTAAAATTGAAATCATATAAACCCTGTAAGGTAACCCTGAATGGCTTACTTAAATTTATTTAGCAGGCAGTGTTTGGCTTAATCAATCCTTAAAACTTCACTCACTTTTCCTTTACACTGTTCTTATTAAGTCTTTGAGCTACTGGGCACATTTGGGGTTTAGTTTAAAATATGTCTTTTAAAAGTCTATTAAGAGAAGACCCATGATGAAAGAAAAAGAGCATTTATTGGCCTTAAGAGACTTTGTGTATGTATGAGCGATCCACTCAGGAGAAACATTTATCCGTGGAAGGGTAGGCTGTGTTGTGATCGAGAGGAAATGATTGAGAAACGTGCCGAGGGGCTGCGGGAGCTGAGTGTGGGAGAGATGCGCAGGGAGGTGTAGGCAGAAGGAACACGTTCCAGAATATGCCGAAGTGGCATATCCCACAATCAAGGCCATGATATGCACTGATAGTATATCACAGTATGTTTGATCTTCCACTGCCCATGAAGAATTTACCAGCAAATAAGGAAGCTTGAATACAAAGGAAAGAAACTAACCATCTTTCCATAACGAGAATCGTATCTTGTCCTATTTTCAGTATTTTTTTCCTTACTTCAGTGTTTTTCACACACACACACACACACACACACAAAAGGAAGTTAATTAAAGAAACCCCACAACATATATATTTAGATTAAAAAGGGTGGTTATTCAGGAATCCCTGTTATAATATTCCAACAGTGGAAAGAAAAAAGATTGATTTTGGATAGAAAGCTGTGTGTAAAGATAGGGAGGTTTTAAGCGATTTCTCAAAGTTCTTTTAGTCCTTTAAAAGACATGTTTTCTTTCAATAAAGATTTACCCTCCAGTATTTTTAAAAGCCATATCAATATAAAACAGTGATGAGTTTCTAAAGAAAAAAATTGTTTCATAACAAGGCAACTCCAAACAATTTTCTAAAATTAGTTACTGTAAATTAAAGATTGTAGTCCATAGCACCTCCACCTGATTCAGGATGAAGAAGATGGGATCAGTGCAGTCATGCCAGTAACACAGAGGTGACTAAAATCTGGAATTTGGGAAGAATGTGGCTTCAAGAGACAAGTTTGTTTCTTGACCTCTCTCTGATGATTGAACTCTTTCCCTCAGGAAGACCTGATTCTTTGACTATTTTTGTCTCAGATGTGAAAAGTGACTATTTCTGATGTTGCTTGTAATCTAATCTCTGGGTTATTTGATCTCCTGGTCAAGAAATGTACATGAATGCTGTGAGATTATTTTAGTAGTGGAATGGGAAGACCAGTGGTTTATGGTAAGCATTTATGATACTGCACTTTAAATACATATTTAAATTTGATAGAAGAAAATACCCTAGATATAATTAAAATCAGGGATGCATATTTTTATAATAGAATTTAATTAATACTATAAGACATGTAAATAAAAAGTCCAGTTGGTGAAGGATATTCAGTCAAACTGAAACGAGTTAACATGCATGTCAATTTAGATTTCTTAAATACTTAGATAAACAAAAATAATTTTATTTGTAAATAAATAACTAAAAACCCAATTTTATTTAAATACCACTACTTCTAAAACTCGTAATTGAAAATTTTAAGGTGGAAAGATGAAGGTCCAACATAAGAGGGCAGCAGGAATAAAAAGGGCTATGAAGAAAGAGAAAAATATGAATTTAATAAGCAGTTTGGTAGCTATATGACTTTTATCCATGGTGAACCCTCTATCCTGCCTGATCCTTTCCATTAATATTGAAACTAAACTGCTTTCCTAACCCAAGTCTTACACGCTTCTCTTCAGTTTTGTATGAAATATCTTTGGATGACTTTATAGACTACCATTCAAAGTTGATGGTGATAGTGATGAGTCCATTTATTTTAGCTCATAGTATGGAGTATTTGCATCTCTCTGCACTTTGTAAATCAATATATACATCTATTTCTGTTGCATGTTTGTAGAGAGCTTGTGGCTTCTTAGCGATCGCTTGCCTTTTAACCGGTAATCAGATGCCTGGTAGTATGAAAGTCCCTGTACAAAATGGAAAAAAAAAGAAATATTTTTCCTTTTTTCCTGTATTACTCACATGGGTGCTGAGTACTGTCCTGGTTTCCTGCAGCTCCTTTTTTATTCTGTCCCAGTTCAGCTACTTACAGCAGGTACACAGTGCCTGGCCGCTGATCCACTCTCACCTGAGCAGACCGGATCTCCCACGTGATCAAGTAATTTGCCGTAATTTACGTACAGGTCTTTGGTCCCATTTGCTTCACGTAGGCTCGGTGCCTGGGACTGAGCGATGAGGTATGATGTCATTTCTCCCGCGTTGGTTAGCACTTACTGCAGCTAGCCGTTAAAACGGGTCAGTGGGTGAGGTGTACGGAGACATCGATCGAAGCAGCGTGCCCGTCTCGCGTCTGCGGGGGATGGCGTGCCCCTCTCCCCCCCGGCCCCGAAACAGCACGTGTCGGCAGGGAAACAGCCGTGAGGTTGTGTCCGTCGTGGGGATATTAGACGCAAAGCCAAATACGGGCCACAGATCTCGCTGCGTCTCAGCGCTCGACCCAAGAAGGATTTCCCAAGGGCAGCAGCAGGGACCCTCCAACCAAACCCGGGAGGTGCAGAGGGTGTCTTGGAGGGGCTCGGTGCGGTGAGGGGGCTCTCATCGCAGGTGGGGGCCGTGCTGAACCAGGGGGGGAAGGGGCCGGTGTGAGGAGCAGGGGTAGGAGACGGGGAGTTGGGGCACAGGGAGCAGGGATGAGCACTTCCGATGACCGAGGAAGGAGCACGGGACCCACCGGCAGAACAGCTCCGACGAAATTTAAGCTCCTGTGCTAGCAGGATCTTCAGCCGATGCATCACACCTTCCATACGCCCTTTTTTCCTTCTGATATCAATGTACAAACTCTCCCCGCTTTTTCATTTTGGGGAATTTCTGGTTCCTCACCAGTTACGGTTCTGTTCCTGCTCTCTCCAGTCCATCTGCAGTGGGACTACAGTTCTGACAGGAGCTTGGGGCAGTGGAGGGTTGGACTGGACACGTGGATATTTTTTTAGCCAAGGGGCACAGTTAGATAACCGCATAGCCTTTGCTTTACCTGCCCCAGGCCTCAGAAGGTGCTTTGCATAGAAGCATAACAAGTAAAGGACAGAAAGGACCAACGACTGGACCAACAAGGTCATTTCTTGCTGTTGTGGATAATTGCATCATATCATCCTATTCACAATTTTTAGTGTGTCTCGTTGAATTTAGAGACTTTCCTTAACATAATACCGGAAAGAGCTTATTAAAAAAGGTAGGGCCAAACTCTGTTTTCCTTTGTAGTGATGTGAACATTAATAAGTTTGGGGTTTTTTTTGCTGTCTATTTCATCACTATTAAAAGTTGTTACCTCTTTGTTTTGGCACTTTGGGCTAACCGCCTATTGTAACTTTTGGGTTCAAGTAGGTGGGTCAGTTTGTAAGATAAAGATTGAATTCCCAGTAAATGGATACTTCAAAAATATCACTTTCACTCTTGGTATGGGATTTTATTACTACTCTCATAGATAAAATGAAAGGCTCTAACTCCATCTAATGTTCAAAACGCTGAGCACCCAGCATCTGTGTAATCTGCTTGCAAAATATGACAGCTTTCCTACGATACAAATATTATTCTCTTACCGCCATGGTTACACAATCTAAAAACCATCTCAACAACACTCACAATATGATACAATATAATATAATGCAGCACACCTCCTTAATAGTAATAGCTACTTTTTTTTCTTTTTTTAATTCTTAATATTGCTTCAATGCACTGGCGATATTAAATTTTTTTCATGAATCAGCTCATTTTAGTAAGTATAAAGAAAAAAGATAAGTTTTTTTGTAAGATTTTAGTGAAATCAACAGTGATGAAAAATAAGATTAGTACTTCTGCCACAACTAGTGTTTCCAGCTCATTCTTAGCATTTCATCTGTTTTTGAAACAAATTAGGACTCACCAAAAACTTTACTAACACTGTATTTGTAACATACCACAATTAATTTGAATGTTTGTACTATCGTGTTGTTTACATTGCAGCGTATCTTAGCTGAATACAGTAAAAAGAGAAGAAGCTGTACATGTGTTTACGGGCAGAGCTCAGACCTGTAAGTGGACGTGCATGGGTACACGCATAGCCTTTTCCTTCAAGCATATCTTCTTGTATTCGAACACAAATTTGAAAATCTATGAGCCACGATAATATTAACTCCCAGTTTCTTTGACCCCTCATAAAACAAAAGAAGAATGAGTGTTTGCCTAAAAGGATTCTAATGATGCCTTTGGACTCTTATGTTCACGTAATGACTAGTAGAAAGATTTATATGCCCTGTATAGGTATAATTAGACACCCGCAAACCCATTGACCCTGCCGAGCTGAAGAGCTCTCCTGCTTTTTGTTTCAGCAGTTGAATCAATACTCGCACGTTTTACCACTGTGGAGTGAAATTGAGGAAATGAAAATCTGATAATTTTGCTCCCAGTGCAGTCTAGACAGAGGAGAGCAGTTTTAGTCTTTGACAGGAAGATCTATTTCCAGTTTCTCAAAAGGCTAGTGTCAATTTTGAAACTTCTCTTATTATTGATTTTCAGTTTTGTTAAAAAGGATGTTTTATTAGAAATATTAGTCCCAGTTACAATGTAAGCTTATGTCTGTTTCACAGGTTGATGAAATCATGGTTTAATTTTGGTCTGAATCACAGGATACTTTTGCCTGATGACTTTTGTAGCAAAAAATGCAGTCTGAAGAAGTTAATTTCATCGCGTCTCCTAAATCTACATAAGTCAGAACAGAACTCAGTAGGCGGTGGTGCATGTTCATCTAGGAAATGCAGTGCATATGAAGAAACTACATGGCCAGAACATCCTGTAGAATAAATATAGTTTGGCAGAATCATAATACTCATGAAGTATTATCTTTATTTGAAACACATTGCTTTTTGTGGGGTTCTTTTTGGTTTTAATGAAAGGAATAATTCCTCATAGGTGTAAAAAAATGCAAAATATTAAACAGAAGTACTTTAGGGTGGACCTTGAAGCATAAGGCAATAATATTAAATTGCAAAACAAAATAATAAGACAAAGGAAATTACATTTAACCCAAACTAATAATAAAATTTTAAACATTCCTGTAATTTAGGAAGAAGTATCAGAAAAATGATAATGTCAACTTTTTATTTACTGTAGTATACAGTTTACATGCTGTATAATGCATTATGTATGCCTAATAACTATTTTGTTTTTGCCATTGATTTTGCTTGGCCATATTAATAGTCCGTTGATTTTAATGTTCTGTCACTTAGGTTTTACCTATAGTATCACATTGTCTTGTGCTGTTTTTATTGTAGAAGTTCATAATGTGTTGAAAACACATATAATCATAAGAGATCTGAATAAAATTTCAGCAGAATCAAAAATCCTCAAGACCCCTTAAAGACAAAATAGAAGTCTTTTTATATGTACAGACTAAGCAGCTTAGGATTAGAATAGCACAGATGGTTCAAGTATTAACCAGAAATTACTTTTTGCACACACACAAAAATGTGTCAATAAGTAAGCTACTATAGAAATAAATAAACCACTTTTCTAATTCATTAAGACAACAGGAGTTGGTTTTAGGGGTGCGTCACATGCCTTCTTTTAATGCTGTGCCTCGTAGAAGAAGAAATCAAGGTGTAATGCTTTGATATATAATCAGTTCTGAAGGCTTTGAATTACATTGGTATCTCTTTCGGCTCACCATTTGGCAATGCTTATTGCCTTTCCCAAAACAGTTCACACTGGAAGTAATCTCTGATATTTATTTTTCTTTGTCTGTGCTTTTAACATGCTCCTGAGAGAGACACGGCTTTTGGGGATGAAGAAATTGATATTAAATATGCACATCAGGACACACATTTGCTTTTTACATCTGCTTTTCCTGCCAGTGGAATTTTATTAAGCACAAATTAATGCAGCATTAGGACACTCAGTCCCTACTCCCACAGGGCTGACAAAGGTAAAATTCTGATTTACTAAATTCTTCAAAAAAGGAAGTACACCCCCCACCACCACCCCAGCCCCCAACCCTACAATTCTTTACTTAATCAGTCAAAGTTGATCTTCTTGTGTGGATTGCATGGTTCTTCATTTGGTTATGCCTGAAATCGTAAGTACTGGTATGACATTTTTGGAAGCATGCATTGAGTTACAAGGTGCTGTGAATTTTGTTAATTGAAAAGTCTAAATTCATCTCCTTCAAACAAATATATTTATTTACCTGATATGGAATATTTTCTCACAGAATCCTGAGGTCAAACGAAGTCTAAGATATTATTCAGGTACTGGTGGGGGTTGCCTTAGATTATCTAAGTTTTTGCCTTTACAAAAAAGTGTGTGTTTATTTGAAAAGGTTTGCAAATCATGATAAAATGATGTCAAGCACAGTAATACTTAACCTTTTCAGAGTGTCTACGAGATACATCTTCAAAAGGGCTAGTTTAGACCCAATACACAATGATTACTTCAGCTAGATGCTAAGTATGCTGGGTAGTGGCAAATTACTGATCAGTTGTTTGTCATGATTTTTTTACTACTACTTCAAGGTAACTCAATAAAACCACCTTGGTTTTTTCCTTTTCTTTTTTTTTTTTTTTTTTTTTAAAGTAGAATAAAAATGCTGTAGATTGTCCCTACTAGTAAGGAAATTTACTCTTCTCCCCTCTACTTGCAGACATTCAAGATAGATGCTTTTCAGTAGGTAATTTAAAAACCAAAATTCTCTCATTTTTTCTGTACATATTGTGTGCTGTTTTCAAAGCAGCAATTTATAAACAGCAATCAAACACCAAGAAGAGATTTTTCTATTTTGCCAGAGTAAACATGACTTGTGCTTAATATCTGGAATTCAAAGCAGGGCTGTTTGTTTTTTTTTCCCTTCTGCAAGTATTATTAGGTATAGTTTTACCATAGAATATCATTACAATACATAAAAACATCCTTTTCCAATATATGTGTAAATAATGAGAAAAATTTCTAGAAATGGGGGGGGAAGTTACACGTAGCTTAAAGGAGTAGTGGAAAGTCTTTTTATTGCTAAATAGATGACTTGCTAATCAAAATTTTTTTCTTCTTGTGGGTACCTTCTAATTTCTCCACATTTAAGAAGTGAAATGTAAAGCTGTGTAGCTACTGACTTTTAGATCTAGATTAAGGAAAACAAGATGAAAACCAGAAAAAAATATCCATGAAGTGGAAAAGCACAGTGCGATGTGAGTACCTGCCCATTCACAGGCTAGAGGCACTCTGACAGTGACGCAGTTCCTCTGTCTTGCAAACGAGCTCTTCAAATTAAAACAGGAGCTGCGGACAGCAAGCAGTCCCTCTTCTGTACATCTCATCCTGCAAACTATTTTGAGTACTACGTATTGTCATGTGCTTGTGTAGTTTAAGGAAGAGCAATGCAGGATAACAAAATCAGAATAAAACCTGAAGTCCTCTTAGCTGTTGCTACTGACCCCTATTGAGACCAATTAGCTAATACTAATTTCTGTGCTTAAAGTACAAAACTTATCCCCTCTATACCCCTGTTCATGGGGGAAGGGTTTAACCACTGTCAGTGTCTTTTGAACTACTGCATTGCCCACCCCTTTCTTTTTTTAAAGGACAGGAGTAGAAAAAAAAAATCAAGTTGTATGGTTTACACCCATTCTAATAATTCATCCAAAAGAGTAAGTGAAATTTTTGTGTTTTCAGAAGCATGATTCACATCTGTACTTTTTAGAATGTTCTTCTTTGAAAACAAGTTGTAGTATGACCCCCATTTTCAGATAAGCTGTCCCTACTTCTGCTTCTCGTTCTTGAAGTGGGTGTATAACCAGAGATCCCCTAATCTTGGCAGAAGTTCCTTTGCTACAGTAAGAATAAAGTGAGATAATGGAGCTGCTGAATTAAAGGGAGATGAGCAAACATACAGAGGATATGAAGAATAGGAGAATCTGGACTAAACTTTTACACATGCACACACATGCATGTATATTTAGAGAACTGCTCCTGTTTTGCTAACAATTATTTCCTAAATGTAGTCCATCTGCAGCAACCCATGAGAGTCTACGTGCTGTGAGTGTGTGTCCTCAGCACCTTTGCTCTCAGACAGATCACGAGTTTCTGCAGAGAGTGGGTATCATCTGGTGGATCAAATTGGCCAAAACTGATCCAAGCATGACAAAGCGCAAAGACTCAACTGTTGTGTAAATAACATGTTATAAACATATGCTAATTATGCAATTGAATGTCATTCATTACAGCTCTTGATAGACAATGGAAGGAACAATTCATATCTTTAAAAGTCCATAATTACATAATTATACAATAGTCTGTAATTGCAAATAAAGGGATAAATATATGATTGGAAATTTTAAAAAATCTGTGTTGCATCAGAAATGGCATAACAGGGACAATACTGCTGGAGCGCTCGAAGCGATGGGTAAAGCAGTGTTAACAGTTTCAGTGAAATTCTGCAGCAAAGGAATCCCAAGTGCAAACACTGGTGGGTATTACGCTCCAACTGCTCTGGTGGTTGGTAGAAGGGGTCCCAGGGGTGGTTCACGTGTACGCTCATGGGTGGCATTGCCACCTCAGTGGAGCACAGTTTCAGGAGCAAGGGGCATGCTTTTGTGTGCCTTTATTCGAAAATGCTTCACACGTGACTTTGATACTTACTCCTGCACATGAAGTTAAAACTTTTCCAGCTGTCTTCCAAAGTGGCGTAAAATTGAGCTGTTGTATAAGGTACAACAGATTTAAGAAATGATTCTTCACTGGCATTGTTATGAAGCAATCCAGTAGCACTTGCTTTTTATATTCCCTGCTTCTCTACCCTGTGTCTGTATGTTCAGTTGATAATTACATTTGAGATAAACAAATTGAAATTTATTGCTATAAAGATGATAGAAGACTAAAAAGAGGTTCTTTTTAGACTATGAGATTTATCCTGTTGTTTTGGGTTTTTTTTCACATGCATAAAAGTGGAAGTGCACTAACTGTCTCAGATGAAACGTTGTGCATCAGGTACATCAGCCTCTGTTCTCCATTAGAAAATACATCTGCTGGTTGTGGCCCTTGAAAATTATAAAGCAAAAACATAATTTTGAGTTGGAGTTAAAATATGTAAATTGTATTTTTATTTGATTTTTCAGTGCAAGCAGAAGGTATTGCCTTGGAATAAAGAATGGTTCTCAAAGAGTCAAAAATGTTATGTTTAAAACACAATTGATGCCCCATAACTGGTCAAGATATTAATTAGCAAACATTTTTTGTTTGAAATAAGTTCTTTTTTTTACAGTAAAGTGGATAAACACTTCAAGTAAATAAGATTATGTCTCAAAACTAGTGGAAAGTCAGCAGGAGGACAGGAGGAGGTTAGTGCAGTATAGCATAGTTAATAAATCATTCCATTGTACCCATAGCTTAATGAGCCTGGTGAACAGAGATCTAAAAATTTAAGTGATATAATAATAATTTAAAGTAAATTCTTCTGCAGCTGAGAATTCTCAGAGGAGGTTAGGCTTTAAGGATGAGATTTTCATTGGCGTGATATTTAGGATACATTTTTTTGGTAATGTCATGAAAACTTCATTATGAGAAAATGCCTTTATATCTACAATTAGTGTTTGTATTGACAGACAAATTTAAATCCAGTAGACTTTTTAAAAAATGACATTGAGTTGAAACTAACACATCACAGTGGAAAAATCTCTTACTCTTTACTTGAAATGAAGGTAGTCACTTCTATGATGACGAGGTATCTAAACATGTGTTGGTCTCTCCTTACCTCATAGACAGTTATCTTGAACCCCTTTCAAACCTTTTTTTTTTGGTATTGTTCTCATTGAGTGATCCAGTCACGGCATAACTGCGTTTCCTGTCACCACTACGGCAAAATGCTTTGATGGTATTGTTCATTTTGGAAATACGAGAGACAATCCCCACACTGAGATCTACGCTCTTTTTCAGAATGTGAAATGAATTCATAGTAGCACAGGTCCAGATGAGAAGAAAGGAAATAGGTGTCCTTTAGCAGCAAGTTTTATCCTTTGAATGTGTTATCTACATTGTTAGAAACTTAGTATCTTTACTTAAGATACAAATCTACAAAAAAAGACTTTCTTTACAACTAGATTTATTATATTAAAATAAAAAAATGCAATTTGGGTTTTTTTCAGTCTGGACAAACAATAAACAAACTGCAGTCCCTGATACCTTTTTAATTATGTAAACAGCTCAGCTACATATCAATCTATTTTCCTGTCCTATTTCCTGCTTACATTTCTATCTTCATACTTTTCTCCCTCCTAACACTGTGGTACTCTTAAAGGTTCAAAAGAAATACCTGTCACTGCTTCCTATTCAACAGAAGTTCTGTAGAGTATATGTGGGATAAAATTTTAATGAGAGAAAGCTGAGTGCAACAGGTGAATTCTTCACTGAGTAGTGAAAGCCACAGCATTAGAATGATTTTTTTTACAGTAAGAAATGTAGAGTCTATACCACGAAACTCAGTTGGTTTTTTTTTCTCCAAAGCTCTGCCTTCTAGCACGGTCTTCTTTCAATGTTCAGCCAAATGTTTATGCTGTCAAAGGTGCTGGCCAAAAGCAGGACTGTGATTGCTCATGTTGATTTGTCTATTTAATGGAGAAGACAGAACAGGAAGGCGGAGGTCTTGAAGTGGGTCATATGGTTGTTAGTAAAATTGAAGAGTTGTCAGAAAATGTTCATAGTTATGCCTTAATTGGTAGGTAATCCAAATTTGTGCATTGCACCAGCTGAAGCCTTTTGGGGACTTAAGATTGAATTCCCAGATATAGAAGGTTACAACAAGGATTTCTGATTGAGCGACAGCAGTTTTTACTAAATGTTTTGAAAGATGCATTTACTTCTCAGAGCTTGTTTTTTCTCACATTCCTAGCTGGAGAGTTGCTCATCCTCCAGTTCACTTGGCTCATTTTGGTTAGGTACCAGGGTCAATGGAAGATGTCTGTGCTATGTGAACTGGACAACATGGTTTAGATTTGACTCTCGTCTTCCTTTTACATGATACTTATTGCCTTCAAAGCTTCCCCGTAGGGGACACTATATGCAGATCTCAGAAGATCAGAGAGAGTTATGTAGGTGCTTACCACAACAATTTTAATATAGCAGGTTAGGATTTATTTACAGCAAGTGGCTCTCTGTGGAAGTAAAAACTGTGTCCTTGAAGCTAAAATTAGCATGATAAAATGGTCCAATGGAATTAAAAAGAACATGCTTCTGCTGGTTATGTATGTGTCAAGTATGTGTCATCTTCATGTCTATGCCTAGCCTATTAAAGACTCAACGGTGAGACCCAGCAATTTAGGCCACAATTAATGTTGAATAATTTCTTTAGAACAATATAAACTGGGTCCATTCCAGGTTCTGAAAAAAACCAACTTTGGTATAAAATGGAAGACCCTTAATATTATCTTACAAAGGGACATAATATGGGAATGCATTATGAATGGATAGAAAGTAAAATATTCTTAATTGTACTCAACAATAAAATATCCAGATAAATACCAAGTGGAGAGTTTAGGTTTGTGAGGGAAAATATCACTAGTGGATTACTGTAAGTAAACCTATCAGAGTCTTTAATATTACTGATACACAGTGGTTGCTGATAAGAAAGCAACATTAAGACACAGTCAATACATTAATTTTATAGCTGAAGTATAGATCTGAGTCAGGCAGCAGTGATTTTAGCACCATAATAAAATAACTATTGCTAGTCCTTGACAAATGCTTACTTCTAGTATCTCCTGCTATTTGTCACTCAAAACAAATGTTATATGTTTTCAGCAACTGGGTTTATAGTAACATATCAGTAAAAACTAAGTCTGAATCAAAACAAAGATTTATTAATTCAGACCATATTTTTCAAATTGAATCCATTGCCATTGTGTGTTCTGTCCTTATAAATTACACTGCCTTCAGAGAACAGATGCACGGGATCATTACACAGGTCTGAAGTTAGCATGATCAAGGGAAAGACCAAAGGACTCACTCTATTTCATAGTCCTTATTTAACAGAGAGTGATATCTGCAGCATGAGAGAGCATAAGAAATACTAGGGGACTGCTCTACTGGTTCATGCTACCTGTCAACAGGTAACCGCCTCCTTTCCACACCTGTAATTCTCTCCCTCTTTCTCCCTGTTCTAGAAGACTTTGGTAAGTTTTTAGAGAATTAAGAGAAAAGCAAAAATGTGATATAGATGCTTATCCATAAATAAATAGGTGCATATGTGTGTTCGTATGTATGTAAAATCCTTCACTATATTTACTCAGGCTAAAACATTGGGCCAGGGACATGGGAGTAGGTTGTGATTACAATCAATGAGCAGGGCTCATTGAAAGAGCATTAAACTGGATTTGAAGGGGGAAAGGGGCAAAACCAGGCTCATAAGAGATAAGCCTGGGGGCAGCACACCAATATTTGAGGGCTGGTGTCCTAGTGAAGTCCTTAGGTCTGCCGTCTTAGAGGAGGTAGGGGATGGAGAGCCGTGTAGCAGCAAAGACGCAAGGGTTATTGATGTGTTAGTAACCACGGAAACGCCTGAGAATGATCACATAGGAATTAGGGCTTGTCCCCCAAAAAAGGGGGTGGAATCAATAGCCCAACTGAAGTGCATCTACACCAATGCACGCAGCATGGACAACAAAACAGGAGGAGCTGGAAGACATTGACCAGCAGGAAAACTATGACATAGTTGCCATCAAGGAAACATGGTGGGATGACTTGTACAACTGGAGTGCTGCGATGGATGGCTATAAACACTTCAGAAGGGAGAGGTGAGGAAGGAGAGGCGGTGGGGTAGCCCTGTATGTTAGGGAGTGTTTTCATTGTCTAGAGCTTAATGATGGTGATGATAAGGTTGAGTATTTATGGGTAAGAATCAGGGGGAAGGTCAACAAGGCAGATGTCATGGTGGGAGTCTGTTACAGACCACCCAACCAGGATGAAGAGGCAGATGCAACATTCTATAAGCAGCTGGGAGAAGTCTCACAATCGCTAGCTCTTGTTCTCGTGGGGGACTTCAACTTACCAGAGGTCTGCTGGAAATACAACACAGCAGAGAGGAAGCAGTCTAGGAGGTTCCTGGAGCGTGTGGAAGATAGAAAACCTCCCAACACAGCTGGTGAGGGAGCCAGCTAGGGAAGGGACCCGGCTGGACCTGTCGTTTGTGAACAGAGAAGGACTTGGGGGTGATGTGATGGTTGGAGGCTGCCTTGGAAGAACGATCAGGAATTGATAGAGTTTTTGATTCTTGGAGAAGTAAGGAGGGAGTCAGCAGAACTGCTACCTTGGACTTCTGGAGGGCAGACTTTGGCCTGTTTAGAGGCCTGGTTGACAGAGTCCCTTGGGAGGCAGTCCTGAAGGCAAAGGAGTCCAGGGAGGCTGGACGTTCTTCAAGAACGGAATCACAGAGGCACAGGAGCAGGTCATCCCCATGTGGCGAATGATGAGCCGGCAGGGAAGAAGCCTCACCTGGCTGAACAGAGAGCTTTGGCTGGAACTCAGGAAAAAAAGGAGAGTTTATGACCTTTGGAAGAAGGGGCAGGCAACTCAGGAGGACTAGAATGATGTCGTGAGGTTATGCAGGGAGAAAATTAGAAGGGCCAAAGCCTAGCTAGAACTTAATCTGGCTACTGCTGTAAAAGACAATTTTAAAAGTTTCTATAAGTACAGTAGCAACAAAGGAGGGCTAAGGAGAATCTCCATCCTTCAGTGGACATGGGGAAACACAGTGACAAAGGATGAGGAAAAGGCTGAGGTACGTAATGCCTTCTTTGCCTCAGTCTTTAATAGTAAGACCAGTTGTTCTCCGGGTACCCAGCCCCTCAGCTGGAAGACAGCGACAGGGAGCAGAATGAAGCCCCCATGATCCAAGGGGAAATGGTTAGTGACCTGCTACACCACTCAGACACACACAAGTCTATGGGGCTGGATGGGATCCACCCAAGGGAACTGAGGGAGCTGGTGGAAATGCTCACCAAGCTACATTCCATCATTTATCAGCAGTCCTGGCTAATCAGGGAGGTCCCAGTTGAATGGAAATCAGCACATGTGATGCCCACCTACAGGAAGGGCTGGAAGGAGGCTCTGGGGAACTACAGGCCTGTCAGTCTGACCTCGGTGCTGGGGAAGGTCATGGAGCAGGTCATCTTGAGTGCCATCACGTGGCACGTACAGGACAACCAGGTGATCAGGCCCAGTCAGCGTGGGTTTGTGAAAGGCAGGTCCCGCTTGACTAACCTGATCTCCTTCTATGACAAGGTGACCCTCTTAGTGGATGAGGGAAAGGCTGTGGGTGTTGTCTACTGGGACTTTAGTAAAGCCTTTGACGCCATTTCCCATGGCATTCTCCTGGAGGAACTGGTTGCTCATGGCTTGGACAGGTGTATTCTTTGCTGGGTAAAAAACTGTCTGGATGGCCAGGCCCAGAGAGCGGTGGTGAATGGAGTTAAATCCAGTTGGTGGCTGCTCACAAGTGGTGTTCCCCAGGGCTCAGTATTGAGGCCAGTTCTGTTTAATATCTTTATCAATGATCTGGATGAGGGGATGGAGTGCACCCTCAATAAGGTTGCAGCTGACACCAAGTTGGGTGGACGTGTTGATCTGCTTGAGGGTAGGAAGGCTCTACAGAGGGATTTGGAGAGGCTGGATCAATGGGCCAAGGCAAATTGTATGAGGTTCAACGAGGGTCAGGGCTGGGTCCTGCACTTGGGTCACAACAACCCCATGCAGCGCTACAGGCTTGGGGAAGAGTGGCTGGAAAGCTGCCTGGTGGAAAAGGACCTGGGGGTGTTGGTCGACAGCCGGCTGAATATGAGCCAGCAGTGTGCCCAGGTGGGCAAGAAGGCCAACGGCATCCTGGCCTGTATCAGAAATAGTGTGGCCAGCAGGAGCAGGGCGGTGATTGTTCCCCTGTACTCAGCACTGGTGAAGCTGCACCTCAAGTGCTGTGTTCAGTTTTGGGCCCCTCACTACAGGAAAGACATGGAGGGGCTGGAGCGTGTCCAGAGAAGGGCAACCAAGCTGGTGAGGGGCCTGGAGCACAAGTCTTATGAGAAGTGGCTGAGGGAACTGGGGCTGTTTAATCTGGAGAAAAGGAGGCTGAGGGGAGACCTGATCGCTCTCTACAACTACCTGAAGGGAGGTTGTAGTGAGGTGGGTGCTGGTCTCTTCTGTCAAGTAACTAGTGATAGGACAAGTTGCGCCAGGGGAGGTTTAGATTGGATATTAGAAAAAATTTCTTCACTGAAAGGGTTGTCAGGCATTGGAACAGGCTGCGCAGGGAAGTGGTTGAGTCACCATCCCTGGGGGTATTTAAAAGACGTGTAAATGTGGTGCTTGGGGACATGGTTTAGTGGTGGACTTGGCATTGTTAGGTTTATGGTTGGACTCAATGATCTTAAAGGTCTCTTCCACCTAAATGATTCTATGATTCTATGCTTCTCTTCTATCCATACATGTTTGAATGGCAAATACCAATGACGCAAAGATATCCTACACAAGCACATGGATTCTCACAGGAGAAATGATATGGAATTAAGACAAAGGGAAATTTAAGCTGAATTTTGGGGTGGGGGGGGAACACTTTTAGTTATACTTTAGTTTCAATAATTAGTTATACTCTAGAGTGTCATAATCTTCTCAGGGAAGTGATGGGAGTCATGTCTTTTGGGACATTTACAAGTCAGATGGATAGAACCTGCTGGTTATGTACTTGAAGAAAGGAATTGGCAAGGAGAAATCTTTCCATTACCCTTTTTTATTATTTTAATACCTTATGAATTTTCCTCAGAAAATATCTTGTATTGAACAAAGTTCTTGCAGTCTTACCAGTGATATTCATAACATGAAGATGCTTTGCATTGTATAAGCAGTCTGAAGCAAATCCTTCTGTGATCCATACATCTCATTCTTCCAATGAGTATCCCTTTCCTGTGCTGAAAACAAGTACTGTAGAAACTCAGGCTAGGCAGAGCCTCAGTTGTCTAATAATCATGTGTACCATATTTCAGATAATAGCAAGAGGATTTGATTATGCATGTATTTGAAGATTTTTACCAAAGGTGCCTAAAATTTAAATAACCCTTATAGACAGACAGTATACAGTATGTGTTAATTAGGAGCTTAAAATACCTTTCCAAGACATAAATTATTAATTTTTGTCTCTCCTGTATCAGAAATTTTATTAACCCTTGCAAAAGAATTGAATTTAAGAAATTTCTTTGATTGTTTAGAGAGAAAAGTTAATTACAATTAATCCTCTTCATTTTTAGAAGGGTAGGTAGGAAGTGAAAGGTTCAAATATTTGCAGTTGGAAATATAATACCAAAATCCACTGTACCTGTGTGCATTCCTAGTACTGAAAAATCCTGCAGATTTGTTAAGTGATTACTTACTTCTAGGAAGGTACTGTATGTCTTCTCACCTGCAGAAACTCTGGAAGGAGACTTTACATCCCATTGGCAGTAGCTTCCTTATTTAGTCTGGCAAAGATCTGAAGAATACATTGCAATTTTAGCAGCAAGGCCACTCTAGAAATCTATCAGTAATCTCTAGGAATTGAACACTGGTGGTAGAAAGTAGCTATAAATATTTTTTAATTTCTTAGTTATCTTTACTAGATGTACATTTTCTTTTTAAAAAGAAAGTATCTGAAATATTACTTTGATATGTAACTTTGGTATGTGTCAGCTAAGGACTTTGTAATGTAAGAAATAACAGATATCCTGATATTAATCTGCAGCATATCAAAGGAAGAGAGAAAAAAGCCTTTCCTTTCACTATCTTTAAAAAATATTAATTGTCTCGATGCACAAGGCACTATTTATAACTGAATACAAAAGGTTTCCTATTTTATAGTTTTTCAGAAAAGGTCTTCATGAAAACATTGCATGTCATACTATAATAGTGAGGCTAAACTTCTTGCAGGTTTTCTTTAAAAATACACCACTTTCTCAGGGCAGTTTAGTCTATGCTGTGATAAAGCTGAAATACTTCCTTTTAAATGCATGTTGTAGTGTATGTGCTAAAAAACACACCAAAACGAGTTATTCTTGTTGTCTAAGGCTATTTTTATATTATGGTACTTCTGTCTAAGAGAACAACTTCTTAAAGCAGCCTAAAATAAAACTTTGTATCTCTTTTTATTTGCAGATTGGCTTTTTTTATCTGTTAAGCTTACTTTTGCATAGTTATGTGTGAGATGAATTTGGCCCTGGAAATGCAAGGTTGCATTAAATAATCTTCCATAATCAATTTAAACAAGGATTTCCTTAACTCTGGGAACCTGATAAAATGTCTTTACTGAACCGAAGTTGTAAGTTTTGGGAAAACCCTTAAATTACTAAGAATAATGCTTTCAAGACATGATATTCAGCAAGCAAACGATACACTGCTAAACATAGCCTTTGAATATGATTCACGTTGTTGGTTTACGTGTGGTTTATAATTAATTGCAAGTGATTCATGATCTTAAGTTTCCAAATCAAAAAAAAAAAAATGCAGACAGCTGATTCATATTTTTTATGGTGAGCAGTAATTTGTAC